>NC_133202.1:19939141-19946641 GCF_958299795.1 Porites lutea
ATCGGCGAAAGCTTGGATTTTAGATTTTACTTTTTAAACAGCAGTTCAAGGTCTCCCTAGAACAGTTTTACATTTTGAAATCTAGAAAGCAGATCAAATGCCAATGCATAATTCTTTAACGCAAAATAAGCTAGTAACCAGGAAGTACCTTAAACTTATTCTTAGTGAGTGGCTGGCCAGGCTCAGGAACAACTTCAATAATGTCAAATATCAAAATCTGTAAGCAAATGCAATAAAGTTATTTTTGAATGAAAAAGTTACTCGCTCACTACTATTATCTACAATAATTGGTCCTTCCACTACCGAATGGCCAGTTGGCAAAATGGCGCAAGTTAGTGTACGGTCGGAGTAGCCAGAGTCTACAGTAAAGGGATGCAGGAAAAAATATACTGGAAAACATTTGCATAAGAAAGGTAAACCTTGACTTTACCAATCCAAGTGCAGAAAATGTTTGGACAGACTGGACAAACTAAACTTATTGATGGCAGCGAGACTACGAAGCCAGATTTAAGAGACAGAGATGAAGGAAATTCGATACTTGAGTGGCAAACGAAGATCAGCTATTAGTCAATAAAAATATAGCTACTCTAGCGGGTGCATGTGCGTAGAGTGAGGTACAAACTACAACACTACAACCACTCTACGCAGAAAAAAGCAACAAATGGTATAATACCCGTCCTCTGCAAGTGATATCTTCACCATACACATGTGTGGTACCAACACAGATGAATCCCTTGTGACCTGTGTGTGTCTCCTGACTTGAAAGCATTAAATTCTTACAAGTGGTCACGTGTTCCCAGTCCTCCATTTCAATTCTGAAGCATTAATACAATGTAAGACAAAGTAAAAAAGAATGATATGATGGCATATAATGAGAGAATCCTTCACACGAAATCAATCCTACATACAAATAAAACTATGACCAATCAACAACTGTATCTATTCTTAGAGTTATACCTAGCATCTTGTGCCAATGCTGCCCACAATAGTAAACTAAACACCGCACGGTTAGCTGAGTTGGTAACTGCCGGGCTGCTGAGCAGGAGGCCCTGAGATTAAACCTTGGCCAGACCACCCACCAAGGTCTTCAAAACATGTCAAAAAACTGGTCAAATCATGCCGGCTGTAATTAAAACCCTTTTTCAGTTCAGACGATCGCGTCATTGAGCGGTAACATTTAGCCATTGACTCACTATATTTCCTCAATCCTTACCACATCAGTTGGGACATAAAACAACCCGTGATATTGCTCAAAACGTGTAGAGGATGTAGCACTCGTGTCATGGCCCTCCTGATTTGAGCCGTCATTGACCTGGGGTGGGGTGGGTTGAGGTGAGATCAAACATAGGCTGAAGCGGCTGCAATGTGCGCCTTTACATGCCGACGTCCAGTCTCACCTCTCTGCTCCCTTCACAACTCAGACACTAGGGACCTTAAGATCCGAGGACGGCGACGGCAGAGAAAGCGTCACTTAAAAGTGAATTCCCGTTCTTTCAATCTTCATAGCGATTTCTCCAAGTCACTAACTTTGTGAAATGTAGGCGAACCCTCCTAAAGTTGAATTCCTAAGAACCGTTTTCAAGTTCAGAAAGAGAGAGGAAGTTTCGTAGTCGCTTGTGTACTTCCTCTGTACATCGTGAAATTAGGCATTTTCACGTCGTAGTCGTGCAGTGACGGCAAAGAAATGTACAAAAAAGCGTGATGCACGTGCAAAATTGTTGTTTTGCTAATTAAAACTATTGCTTTTGTGGCGTTCCCGTTGCCGTCGCCGTCGCCGTCGTCGGATCTTAAGATCCCTACTGGCTATAGGACAGGGAAAACTCGCACGTGCTTTACTTTGTTCAGTTATAACAATACTTTTAATGTGCACTTAAGTTTAATTGCTTGATCTATATGTGTAGATTGTGCATCTAAGTTGTCCTGTAACTTTGCTGCAGACAGACTCACCGCGTGCTTGGTATGATTTCCCAACTGACTGGGGAAATAAGCTGCAAGCTGAACCGATCAATGATTGGATACACAAATCTCTCATCTACAAATAAAATGTTTGTTAAGGACGTTCATGGGGAAATCTTGTTACAGTGGAACCCCGCTCTACGGACACCCGCTTTACACGGACAGTTTCGTTTGTCCCGACAAAAAGTTCACATATTTTCTCTAAAATTACCCCGCTTTATACGGACACCGGTTAATACGGACAACGGACATTTTTCTGTGTCCCGAGTCACAAACTCTCATATATTGTCAACCCCGCTTTATGGACATTGATTATCTGCACACTGTCTATTTTCATTGTCACAACGGTTATATAATCACTCAAGTAAGCAACTCATGTAACAAATTCCTCCCAAAATGCTGGTGGTGGTGGTGGTGGTGGGGGGGGGGGGGGGGGGGGGCATTGAATTCATTCTGGAGGTAATGATGTCTGAAAGACCCTGCTAATTGTCCGATACTTAACTTTTACTGTTCGAGAATAAAATTAAAGGACAACTTGCACAAACGTTGAAAGAAAATTTATCTTTTCCCACTTTCCACTGGAGCTTGTTAAAAGAATTTCAACATTTTACATGAAAACGCTCCATGGATTCTTACAACCGGGAATAAAATCTGGGTAACAGGCCATTAAATGACGAAAAATAGACAGTCCGTAGTACTCCTATTTATACCTAGATGATGAACAGAAACAGCTTCCGCTCAAGTATAATCTTCCAAAAAACTACTTGAGATTATGAGACAGCTTTGATAAAATATACCTTCAACAATGCATTGGCGGTACAACTTTACAGAAGTTACTTCTAACCTCTCTTCCTCCATATTCAAAGTTGATTCTAGAAGGATTCCTAGTCAGGGCATTCTTCATAAAACAGAAACTACATTTATTCAGGCAGGAGGACCTCAAATTCTGCTGATTCTGGATTTCTGTGCACATGGAAAGCCGGTCTCCATAGCGGTATTGTTTAAGATTGCATGTTCAAATCGTCTTTACTTGTTGGGGCAGGTTTTAATAACTTGAGATTTTAGTATGGCCTTATGGCTACGTTTCAGATTAATTATACCTTAAATGAAGATTATGATTTCATTTTAAAAAATGGTATTACCATTGTCTTAATAAGGAACTCAAAAATACAGAATACCTCGATCAATGCCCTCTGGTTCATGATCTTCAGAATTCAACTTGACAATCTTTTTTGTCTGCTCTGATAAGCTTGTAACAACTGCATACGTCTGGTCAAAAGAAATAGCCTCACAGTTAATGAGTTAGCCGATCACTTCTGTAAACACTCTGCTCGTTTGGAACACTGAACACTCGATTTTAGGAAACTCCCAGATTCCCTTCCATTTCCTTTGATCAGACTCTATAATCCTACCACAATTTTTCGAACCCTCGATTTTTCGAAACTCCCGATATTTCAAACTAATTCTGCTTCCTTTCCCGAAAATTTACATTCGGTTTCTCGAACTTTGACAATTCAGGAACCAACAAAAACCGGTTTTAGCCACCCGTACTATTGGAACAGCATTAGCATTCAACAAGTTGCAAAGACGTGTTTTCAGGCAGTTCAGTTTATTCCAAAGCAAGTGAAAAATCTGTCATTTACGTCGCAAAGAAGCTACATCGCCGTTATTACCCATTATCAAGAGTCTCTTCAAGCATCCTAGAGAAGAGTTTCCGGTTGAAAAGAAGCAAGAGCTTATCAACCGTTATCTTAGCGAAGTAAACTACTAATGTTTTGTTTTTCCACTGTGGGCCTCTTTTACAGTAAATGGAAGGAAATGCTGTGTAAAGTCCACGCAAATTTTACACATACCTTATCAATATAGTAATGGTTTTATTTGCTTAGTTGGTTAAATCGTTTAATTTTCAGTACATGTTCGGTTTTTTTTAAAAAGAATAAAGATGCTACGATCAATACACTGACACGCAAGAGTGCTATACTACCTTCGTTTCCTGTGGCCTTCTTAGTTATTATAAAACAATACCGGGATAAAATAGGTGTAATTCAATGCCGCCTTTGCGATTCCACTGTATTACTCAACTGACATTGTTTAGCAACTCTCTTAACGATGCAGATTAACTCTGTTTATATTATGTACCTTGCTTTCTCTGTTATAAGCAACAAAATGAGGTGTACATCTAAGAGGAACCTTCCGCACAGGCCATGGTGCATCATAACTTAGATGCGTTGGAAGAACTGAAATTCGCAATTCTCCCTGAGAAGGAAACAACATTATATACCAACAATCATGAATAAGGTATTGTTGTTAAAGCTAAAAAAGCACAAACAAAGCAGAAAAACGATCAAAAAGTCCATTATAACATTTTGCCAGACTGGAAGAACAAAGTTGAAATAGATTTGTCTTGTTTACTGCATTTACAAGGAATAATTAAAAAGTATTCGAAGTATCTCATTCTGTTGTAAGTTTATTATAGTTTAAAATTTAGAGAAATATCTTCATTTCCGGGTTGGGAAAAAAGCGCTTGTACGTTCTTGCAGATCGTGGTATTTGATCATCTTCAGATGGATAACATATCAGTAGCACTACCTTAAACACAACTAATATGTATTAAATCAAATTAAGATAAAACAATGCACCTTCTTGTTGAAGTATAGAAACCCTTTAGGGCAGTTGACATTGTGAAAAGGAGCAAAGCAGGTAACAGCGCCATCAATATTCATGGGATGAGCTCGCAGTGCCCCTCTGCTGGTCACAAACAGCCAGTGAGGGTATGATCCACATACAAATACCTATAGTAACAACATTCAATACTTCAGTCCTAAAGAGGAGAGTAATTGTTCAAACGCAAAGTTCTTGAGATGGAAAATTGTGAGTTACTTACTCCTGAATATGATGAAATATCACTGAAAACACGCAAACTTGCAACTCTTGGTTTACTTCCTGCAAAGGCAATGAAAAAAGAAATTATACAGCCCATTACTCCTACTCCAGTTATATTTTGCTATATTTTACCAGCAGCCAACATGGGTCGGGTGTCCTTTCTTTGTGAAACTCATGAACAACTTACAAGTGAGGGTTTCATAATTTTGCCAGTAAGTGTTACTAACATTGCTTTTGGTCCTTGTTACCTTTTGAAATTCTTTAAACTTTTCTCGCTTAAATAATTAAAAAATTAATAGGGTAAATAAACTCATTAACCGCCTAAGGACTGGTGATATTTTTCCTACTTTGATTTGTAAGTTGGCTGACACATTTGGTTATGTACTGGTACGTTAAAAAGAAACATAATGATTGTTACCCTGACTGACATCATTCTGCTTTACTTTTTGCTGCTTTGATTTCTTGTCTCGAATGAGCAAATTGTGCTGCAACTAAACAAAACATCAAAAGTACAAGAAACTGTGTAACTGTTTTAATTGTGTGAATGTCAAAGTTTCCAAAATACGCGTTGAAAGAGGAGGGAAACCAGACGTTTTGAGGGTGCTCCCTCGTCTTCAATCGATTAAAAGTAACTTTTAAACTACTCTGCTGTAGAAGATGGAGCATTCTTGAAATGTCTGGCTTTCCTCCTTTTTCAATGCATATTTAAACAAAACATCTTCTGCGTTTAACTTTTAGATTATGGAGCGTTCAGAATAATAAATGGCTTATTTGTTTGTATTCAAACATTCTCCCCCAAAAAGATACTTTGCCTCAGGTTGCTCTCTAGCTTTGTGTAAATGTGGTTCATGTTAAGTGTGGGTAACACATAACTGTAGTCAAATCCAGAAGAGGGCAGAAATGCTCATAGTTGCTTCATACTCTTCATGCTACATTCAACAGAAGACAAAAGCAATTTTCCGCTTTGTGCAATATTAAAGTTCTGTGATGTCTTTATAAACTGCGTGACAGTTATTTGTTATGGTCATTTGTGACATGCGCTTCACTTATATGCAGTCAAAATGACATTTGATGGCAACTCAGAAAGCCAAAACAACGTGTCTACTTTAACCTGCACGCCATGTCGAGAACTCCCTAAGTACTGTTCTGCCTAAGGCTTGTCTTGTGATTTATGGTATATAACTCTGTAGACTGGGAAAAAAGACTATTTGTTCATGGAAACTCATGCATCAATAGAAATATCAAATCATTTTCTAGTTTTTGATCAAGATGCCAACTCAACAGAGACAGATGCCTATGTACAGAGATAAGTTTACACACCTTTCTGAATCTAAGATTCAAATGGGCCTCAAGAGAGGCTTCCGTGAATGTGAAAGCTTCATACACCAAAAGATCTTGTTCCACAACTGCAATTAACATGGGCCTTCTGTTTTTATGTCCCATGCCAGTTAATAAGACTTCTTTCACAGGCAGGCTATCCTCTGTAACGACACCCCCTGTCATACTATGCAAAGATAAACGTACATATTTTCCATTAAATGAAAATAACTAAATTATTTTCCTACCTGGTCAGAGTATGTAAGACTGTTCCTCACCCTAAATTCCCACCAAACGTTTAGACATGGGGTCAGTCAAATATTCCCCAAATGCTCTCAATTAATTTTTAAATCCCAGTTATATGTTATTGAATTTACTTTAAAGTTAAACAAGTGAAAGATGTTAAATGCTATTTCCTTTTAAAAAAGATAACAAAAAATGTAAATATGTCCGGAATCTATTCTCTCACCCTCTCCACTGTATGGACCTGCTTACAGAACATCAATTTTTATTTTTATTTCAATTGCAGAGGCTACCCAATCCAGTTTGTTGCTTTTTACTAAATGTGACTTTACCTTACGATATGTGAAAAGGGACGTCAATTGTGCAGCAAAATTGCCAGATTATTGAACAATTAACCGAGAACACCTTGGGACGAAGTTGAGTTGTTTTGGTAGTGAGTACATAATGGCGGAACATTTCACTCGTTTCACAAGGAAGAAATGGGCGAACTATTGGCTAAAAACATAGCAAGAACAACAAGAAGACAACTCGACGGGCGACATCTGCTGTTTGGAGAATGGTTGCAGCACTGAACAAGCCCTTATCTCGTAAACTTCCTGATAAACAGGCAATTGAAGATGAACTTGACATCGATGGAGGTAAGCCTGTTTTAGCTTGTTTTTAAACTAGGAATTATTTTGAATGAATAATAAAACAATTATTGAATTCGGCTTTCGCATCCTCTAAAGAACTATGGAGATCTCGGAGGGTGTTCTCCGCCAAGGCCTATATAACACCCTCCTCGATCTCAGCCTCATCCAATACTTGTTAGTTATATATTAATAATCACACTGCCGAATACCTTGCAGCAGATGCTGAACCACTGTCAACTAACACCCGTGGAGCCATATTGAAGTTCTTTACCAAGAAAACTAATTTGAAGTCAGGCAATGTGTATATCTCCATGACACCATTATCACGACAAGCTACACACCACCATGTTGGCTTTACCAACTCTTCACTGGATTCCTCCACACTGGAAGAGAAAATGGTAATAATATTATAACAGTGGTTAAAGCTAGAATTTAATCCTTTTTTGCTGCCAAAAAGCCCGCGCTTTTC
>NC_133202.1:19951641-20004141 GCF_958299795.1 Porites lutea
CCAAATCCTTTAAGTTATTGCTCACTGTGCCAGTACAACTACTTCTTGGCATGAGACTTGAAACTTAAATTTTCTACTAAGAATAAACAGGGAGTAACATAATTATAAAGTTTTTTATCACTTTGTTTACAAGGTATACTGATTGAATATTTTGGCACAATAACAGTCATTTTTTTAAATGATACTGGGTGCCAATTGATTACTCACCTGATTGATTGGTGGCCTGGAAATCTTCACTTTTGGTTCTGAACCCTCTAATGTAAACTCTAGCAGTATAAGTGAGCCGTCTGTAGTCATCATCACAGCATAAGGATCACACAAAGAACACCAAACAATAGATGACAAACCAGCATCCAGAGGGATGTGATACAGCTGAGTCACTGAAATGAAGTTTAAATAAAAGATTGGTCAAGGAACAGTGTATATAAAAACAATCAGTTGAAAAGCACTTTCTAACCATTGAATTATTCCAAAAAAAAAACAATGTTAAGCCTAGTGAATAAGCGAGGAGGATGTTGAGATTGGGAAAAGACGTTTGAACCCATGACTTCTCACAATACCACTCGGGTGCTCTAATTGCTATAAAGAAACTTTACTTTGCTTTAATTTGCTTGCTTCATATGCGTCACGTAAAGTAAGTAAAGTAAGTAAAAGCTTTATTAATGTGTCAATGTATTTTGTTTTCACAACTAATTGGGGACACAAAAATAAAAATTATTTACAAATAAGAAATAATAATAATAATGTATATACAATTAAAATATGTAGCCTGTATAAACTGTATAATAAAACAATAGTTATATAAAAGGTAGTCTCTAAGAATTGCAAAGGTTGCAGCAGCTATCGTTGTTGTTTAAGAGTGACGTTAGGTCTTTTTTCCTAATGTTCGTTTTGAAAGATTCAATATTCGAGGAGCCTTTCAATTTAATATGTAGTTTCGACCATATATGAGGTCCTTGATATCTAAGAGAATGCTTTCCATAGTTAATAGTGTTAAAAGTTGGAATATCAAAATCACTGTTTCTTAGTGAATAACTAGTGCTTTTCTGCTTAAATAGTTCGTTAACAATACTCGGTGCGAGGCCATATTTTACTTTGTACATTAATATAGTGATATCTTGTAGTTTTCGATTTAGTAGCGGAGGTAGCTCTGCACGAACCAGAAGGTTTTCGTATGATTCTGAATGGGAGTTAAATACCAGGGCGGATAAATGTTAGGTGGTAAACCGAGCGCTCCGCTCTTCATTTAATGTGTGATGCGGAGTAGGACTGGCACGAGCGCTCTTTCCGCGCTTCCGGTGCGCTTGAAGGCCGGCGAAAATTTTCCTTTTTGCCAACCGGAAATCCTATTTTCTTTCTGTAATTTCAGGCTACAATGTTAAATAGATAAATTCGTTTCATAAAAATATCAATAAACAGTTTCATATGTTTGTGTCTGTATGCCTCTAAGTCAAACTTGTTGGTCGTATAATGCCAAAATTTGAGTTTTATTTGTAAGTGTTGAATACCTCCTCCTTTCACTAAATATCACCTAATCGTTTTTCACCGTTTCGTTTGCAAAAGCTTAACACTTTTTAACCTCAATTTTTACATATGTTAAAGGGGAATAAATTTTATATAACACAACAAAAAAATAGATTGATATATTTTGATATAGTGGCGTTGTACTGCTTCAAACTTTGGTTCTCAGGTGGAACGCGCCATGGCGATTCGCGTAATGCGTCACAAATCCGGCAACCGCATGTAAACAGAATTTATTGAGGTTAGTTGTAAGGTTTTTTCTCCGTTTTTCTCTCTAAAACAAAACAAGGTAAACAGTAAAAACTGAGGGGAAACTAATTTTGAAGTTTCGAAGAAACAGAAAGACGTATGAGATGTTTTTATTTTTTCAAAATTAAAAAGAAGGACGATGGTGATTGAAATTAGCATCATTTCACCTTGCACGAGCTCACGCATTTATAAAATACACGTCATCTAGTTCTGAAACACGATGTTTTGCCATGGATGACATGGATGAGATTTCCCTTCGTGTTTTAGACAGTACTTAGTTATTTTTGTTTTGGAATAACATCGACACTGGCGAGTAGTAGAACGAAAATATACTTCAGTGGTAGAGTCATGGAAGTAATAAGAGAAACCCTTTAAAATAGATGTTTGTCTACTCTAACTAAACGTCCCGCAAAAAATAGCAACCTTTGCCTCTGGGAGACAGCGTACCGGCACAAAGGAACGAGGAAGAAGTGCAAGAAAACGAATCAAGGGGCCATAATACAATGACAGCGGCAGTGTCTAATGGACAAAACCACATAGCAAGCCCTGACCGAAGTCGAAAATAAGCGACATTTCTAAGCAGAGTCCCAATCCACTGCATCACACCTTTTTGCTCGGACGCGCTCGTTTCACCGCCCAACCGTTATCCGCCCTGTTAAATACTGTTCTAAGTGCGCGTTCTTGAATCCGCTCTATTTTTCTACTGTCAGAAGATCTACAGTTATACCATACCAGATGGCAATATGTTAAGTGAGGCCGGATGGATGATTTGTAGATTATCAGTTTTGCTTTGCATGGTATCAAATTTCGCAGTCTCAATAAGACACCGCCTTTTTGACTGGCTTTGATGCAAATGTTACTGATATGGCTGGTGAAATTAAGCTTGTCATCTATTTCAACCCCAAGTAATTTGATTTGCGAAGTGTTGGCAATGATCTGATCTTCAATCTGCAGGGCCTCAGTCTGTTTATCTGAGTCAATGTTTCCTGGATTGATAGTAAGACACTGAAACTTCTCTGTGTTGGCAAGTAGAAAGTTATCCCTGCACCATGACATGGCTGACTTTTCGTGATATTGTAGCCTGGAAGATGCGATGTTGTAGTCCGACCCTGTTACATATAGCTGATGGTCGTCAGCATACATGAAAAGGTTTGTGTCTTTAACCAACATGGTCATGTCACACAACCTACAAACTGACACATCTCTTTCCAGTACAATGTAGATGATTCATTGGTTTTGACTGGACTAATAATAACTCTAGACAGTCATTTAACTGGTGGATGGTGCTACCCGCAATAAGGAAAACAGGGCAAATTATGGATATAAGTTAGGGATAACATTCTACAAACACCCTGCTTCTCACCTCCTTCTAATAACCTGATTCCTTGGGGGGTTACCTAAGGAAGATAAATGAATGGAAGAAAAATAATGACATGAAATTTAAAAGGACATGAAACTTAAAATCCTCTTCAAAGCCTATGTTTAACAAAGCAAACCTGCAAAATATATTTTCCATTCCCAAGATTTCCAGCAAATACAGTTGGGTACTGTGATGTGAATCCTGAATGATCAAGCTCCATAATCTCTTGTTCTGTTTTCAAAACCTAACACAAAAAATATATTATATATCAATATACTCCATGATAATTAAAACATCGCATTTTTTAAACTTGCTGTTTAATTAGAAAGAGTTAGTAATTGCCATATCATTAGAGGGAGCAGAAAGAAAAATTTTAAGTGTCCAACTGGATTCAAACCTATAACCTCTTAAAAACCGGGTGCGTGTGTGTGTGTGTGGGGGGGGGGGGGGGGTCTATCCACTGAGCTTTGGAGGTTAAAATACTCCATATTTTATCATAATAGTAAGTCACATGCTCAATATGCACAAAGCACTGCCTGTATTACAAACAAATCCTTAAGGACTTGGCTGTCTTAACAATCATACTGGTGAGAGAAATCCCTAAACACACACGGCCGGCCGGGGTGTTAAGCTGTTATTGCAGTTGTGTTAAGGAGAGAGACACCCTGGTGAAAGAGCACTTCTTCTCAAATGCTGGAGATGGGGCTGATAATTGATTACAATGTTAGAAAGACAATTAATTACACATTCTAGGGGATGTTTTCGTGGCCCAAGTATGATGGGCTTGCTCAGAGTCCATAGCATACCCTCAAACCAACTAGCCCATCAGTGAAAAACGATGTCTGCAAATAAGGAGTGAATAGAAAGGCTACGTGGAAGACTGGGACAGTAAAAAAAAACCTTTTGGTTTTGCTCAACACTAGAACATTCTATGAGTGTCATTATTGCAGCATTGTGAGGAGTAAATGTGAAATTAATATCTTTCCATAAAATCATTTAGCACAGAAAAAAGGAGAATGACAAAAAAGCATTATGTTTGTTCAAGGACCTGTGCCTGTTTACATACCATGCTGGAATCCTCTCTGCTCAGCAACAAAAAAGAATGATGGCCACTTCCACTCTTAGCAAGCACAAAATGAAAAAGTAAAAAGTAATTACTTTGTTTGCCCCTTGTTGCTGTACAGCAAATCGAGTGAGTTGAGCAACAGTATATAATCAAGAAAGGCAGAAAAAATCGCAAATTGCATTTTTTTAAATACAATCTGGATCGATCTCCTGAAGATGATGCCACGTGAGAGGGAAGGGAACAGGAAAATAACCTGAAAATTTTCAGGATTGACTAAGAATCAAAGCCTGACCTTGGTGACAACCAGACACAATGCTCTACCATTGACATAAAGAAGCCAACTGGAGAGCAGGCCATTGTGAGTATGTAATATTCCTGATAGTGAAAATAACATGAATTGAAATATATGAAATGAATAGAGCATTGTGTTTAGTCATTGCAAAGGCCAGGGTGTGAATCCCAGTCAAGCCTGAATTTCTTCAGGTTCTTTTTCAATCACTTCCTTCAATTGCGAAGATCATGTTCACTTTCACAAACTACTTAATATTTTAACCTGAAAGCATCGGTAATAAACAGCATAGGCAAGTTTTTTATTAGTTTTTTAAAGACAGCACCTTGTAACGGACAGCGTGCAGCGGAGCACCATGGGTAAGAAAATTTATCATCCACTTATTTTCGATTGCTTTTCAAACTTTGTATTTACTTTTTGAAGTTGAGTAGAGCCCCGATAACTCGAACTCGAATAACTTGAATTCCCTGCTAACTCAAACTAAATTTCCTTTCCCTTGATCAAAAAGTCAACAAAATTTACCCCGATTACTCAAGTTCTTGCTCTTTCATCTCCACTCGGATGCCATCCCATTAGCCCTTCTTGTTGTATAAGGGCATAAACACAAAAAACTAACACTGGTCAACACTTAAGCTTGATTTTAATTGGTGAAACGAACAGATCATACTTAATCATAAAAATGCCTAATCATGTCCCTGTTTCTGAAATTTAACTTGCTCTGTACCATACACTGAAGTGCTGAAGAATCAGTTACTATCAATTTGTCACATAGGAAATTGAATTTTCTAATATCCGCGATAAATCGAACACTTGCTAACTCAATTTGTTTCTCAATTTCCTTCAGTGTTCAAGTTACCAGGGTTCTACTATATCAGAGAATGTGGAATTAAACAATGACAAATAGCCCACCACTGGGCAAACCTTTCTCATGGTCAGAACTTAGAACCTGGAAAATACCCCAGGGGGAGGGAAGAGATGGGAGATGGGCATGTTGGAAATGACTCAATGTAATAAATGCCATACCCTTACTAAGAAAATGATTGCTTCATATAATTATACTGATGCCTCCCAAGCAATCACTATATTAAAGATAATCTAGTATTAAAACTATGTTTTCAAGAAATACTTCAGACAATTTCTTCTAACCTGGTCACCCGACAATACAGTCCACATGTCCACACATCCTGGTAGCTCAAATGTCGTCACAACCTGCGGTCTCACACTTCTCTAAGAAAACAAAACCCACATAAAAATGACAATTCAGGAATTTCAAAATAATTCATAGGCTTTAGCAAGATGAACCAATTTACATAACAACCTCCTCAGAAAATTAATAAAAATTAATAAAAGCTATGCACTTGAAGCAAGAACTAAGGGTTTAGGTGTAAGTAAGAGCACAAAACGTTATTATACATCAAGCAGATAATCTTGTACTTACTATAAGGGTTATGAGATTCACTAAGAATCTTGAAGGACCACATAAAGATAAAAGTAATAATCGAGCGTTACAGTTCAAGCAAGTTTATGCCAGTTACTGAGTTACTACTTATTAATTACCAATCTTACACAAGAAAAAATGTTGGCAGGTAGCAGTATATTTTAAGTACATTAATTTCCACTGTGGCAAAATTTTGATGTGCATACACAAATAAATTTTACAAGCACAAACAAAATAAAGGCAATTTATGAAAGATTACGCATTCAGCATAATAAAACTTTATACAATGAATGTACTAATCACTATCTATCTTCTCATTGGCTCAGAGCCCACAGTAAGTTTTGGAAACCAGTGCAATCTTCAGATTACCCAGTAGTTAGTTATTTGTGAGCAAATAGCTGGCTAATTTGTCGGTTGCATCCACTATGCATAACTGTCAGGAGAAACATCAAACTGTGTTCTACGAGAGAGTGTGTTTGTAATTATTTTCTCAAGCAATAAGAGTTATTAGCCTTAGCTTTATGTTGACCTTGATTATTCTGGATATTGCAAAAACCTCATCCAATGATTGCTGCAAGTTGAACCCTGCTCAACTTTTACATTTATGTGTGGCATTTTAATTTTATGTGCCATGTGTGAATGGAAGCCAGGATGTATAGCCAGGAAAATGGAAGATTTAACAGATCTCATGGACTTATGGTGGGTGACCAGAGAAACCTGCAATCCTACTCTCCAAGTTGCTATTACACATGGGCAGCATATATGTTGGGTTTCCACTAAGAATGAATGAAATACACCATAGAGCACAATCTGTGGGGATTTGAACCATCTATCACTCCTAATCTGATCACAGTGCTGAGGGAAGAGCACTTTGACCTTCAATCAGTACCCTAAACACCTTGCATAGATCTGGCAGCCTGAACTTGCTACCCTTTGGTAACAACCAGCTAGTAGTTATACTTCATCTGATGTACTCCAAATACATTTTTAAGTAGCTATACTTCATCTGATGCACTCCATATACCATGATTAAAAAATTATTGTAAATTAAAGTGAACAGCAGAAAAATAATTGACAACTGATCACATACCTGAAGAACTGACAATGCTCCATTCTTGCCATATCCAGAGCAAGATACAAGTTCTAAATCCCATTCCTTGCCACCAGCAAACTACATAATTATAATAATCATAAATATTATTGTTTTTGCAAATAACACCATGCTATTTAAATTTTTCACTGTCTTGTTCAAAAAATGATGACAAGAACATAAGAGCAACAATAAGGTCTATTTCCCCAGCCTATCAAGATCAAGTTCAATAACATCAATAGAAAACAATCTATGAAACCCTACTAGAGCGGTTTTCACTTGACTGTCGTAAAACCAAAACCAAAGTAAATACACTAGCCAACCAAAGGACGTAGTAAAACCAAAACCAAAACCAAAACCAATCCCAATTCGACAGTCAAGTGAAAACCGCTCTATAACATTACAATTTAAGTAAGTTTTACAATACAATAGTTATGCCAGTTGCCAAACGGTGTCCCCCAAATTAACGCCAAATGTGTGTAGATGTCCTTTCTTTGGTTACTCTATGTTTTCTTTACTGTCCAGGCGTTTAGTTATTTTCAATGGAACAGTGATATTAACACAACAACAAAATTAAATCTATTTTGTGGACAAGTTGAATTTCTCTAAAAGGACATTCAATCTTTGTTTTCCATATTTAACCACAAGTAGGCAGTCATGTGATACAGCTGACTGCTGTTGTCTATTGAAGAATATAACAATCCATACTCAGATGTCTACTTAAGGATGATTTTTGAGCCAATGTTATATCACAGCCAGACTTAAGATAGTGATAAGCTAAAATTTACGTTAATCAATTTTCTGGACCAAAATGAAAAACAAAATGTCACAAAATTACAAAATGGTGGATGCAACATACCTCTTCCTACAGACAGTGATGAGTCATGTTGAGCAAAGAGAAAAAGGCAATATCAACAGTTAAAAATTAAATGTGTCAAAGAAAAAAAAAGAAAGTGAACAGTTCATACACACACTTTTTAAACAATAGTCATTATTCTAAGAAGTAAAGTCACCTCTCTCAAATACGGACATCTTTAGGACCTGCACTATGGGTCTCTCTTAGGGAGATGTCTGTCTTATAGAGAGTCAACTACAAAGAGTAAACAAAGGCAGGGACCAACTCCAGGTGTCCTTTCTAGCTAGGTGTCTGTCTTATAGAGGTGTCCATTACGAGAGAGTTGACTGTATTTTAAAATATGACATTGATATGCATGATGAAAATTATGATTATTCTGACACAATGGCATTGGGAAATGCTGTGACTATAATAAATTAGCCCAAGGGGTCCCAAGAGTGCAAAGCTATCACATATGCACATATGCACATTTCCTCGTAATACAGGGTGTTTCAAAAGTTTGTTCTTATTGTAAATTGTATTTTTCGCAAAGCATTTAATGCTTCTTCAGGCAAAGGTATGAAATTTTTCTAAATAACCGTTCAAAGCAATTCCAAACTAAAATTTGAAGAAAATATAATATTTTTAAATTTTTGCCCCAAATGTGCATGTATGCGAGTTTTTCCCCGCCATATTCTTCCTGCCCATTTTGTAGGTTTTCTTTTTTCGTATTTTTGCCGTGATCTTTTGTTTCTTCACTCTTTCGCAAAAATGAAACCATACACTGTTTGTGCTACAGCTCAGGCATCTATTTTTATGGTATAATTTGTGGCCATTTAGTCAAAGAAATTGCCAAATTGTTGAAGACGTCTGAACGGCGAGTGAACAGTTGGTCAAAAGTAAAGACGTTAGAAGACAAACGAAGGAAACTCCAAGGAGTAGATGACTGTTTTTTACAAACTGAGTGAGAAATGTTATCGAGAAAGCTGTAAGTATGTGCGTAATAATTCAACAAGACTGAAAGGTAAAAAAAACGTCAACTTAACAATATCAAAGTTTCGAGCACAACGGTAGGGAGATATGTGACCATCAAAGGTTGGAAAGTCCTGAAGAGGGAAACAGTGGTGCACATCACTACTAAACAAAAACCAATAAAAACCTTGTGAATTTATTCATGGAAAATTTACAAGATTTTCATACCTTATTCACCAGATTTTCATGGCCAAAACTAAGGGTATTTTCATGGGTTCAACCTATAAAAGTATGATTAAAAAAGCCACGAAAATACTTTGAAAAATTCACAATTAATGGCCCATGAAATAGTTTAGATTATAAGAAATGCAATGAAAAACACATGAAACAGCCATGACATTTTTTTAATGACTCATGAATTTGACTTGTTATGGGATTTTCATGGTGTTCAGGAAAATGCTGTGAAATGTATCCAGATTTTTCATGGTGTGCAAATTCATGGCAATTTAATGGGATGGAAAATTCATGGGTCATGTTTATCCCCTTAACTTTTGAAACACTTTTGAAACACCCTGTATACAAGACATCTATTATCTAAGAAGGTATGAGGAATTTACTCTTACTCAGGGCTGCAAAACTTTGAGTTAACTATATGTAAAAATTGGATATCAATTTTGTGGTATCCTTTGTTACTTCGCATGCATTCTGTACCTATATCATGTGATGATTACCATTAAAAACAGTTCCAACTATCATGGCAGTGTGTGCATAGTGTATATTACATTGGTGACAAGAAAGAAAAATACATGCTGCAAGAAGAGAAAAATCGACAGAAGATCATGATAAACAAAAGCAGAGCAGGTGAGGAAGCCAACGGAGAGGATACTAGTGAGATTAGAAGCCAAAAAGAAAGAGGAAATTATCAAGAGCATTGGACATTGTAGACCTCACGTTAGAGAAATAAAAAAGCCAAACAAAGGAACTAATAGCACAAGCAACCCAAGAGAAATTCAAGTCTCAACTTTCGGAAAATCACTTAGATTAAACTCGTTCAAGATTCCGGACAACCCCTTATTAGAAACTGGCCGAGCATGGCAAACATGGCGTGAAGACTTCAAAGAAGAAACAGAATATTTTGAAATCAAGGCTGTGAAAGACAAAGTAAATGCGCTCAAAATCTACGGCGACAAGAAATCTAGAAACCTTCCAGACACCGCTCCTGTTGAAGACAACAACGACTAATAGAAATTATTCCGGAAACTCAACAACCACTTCTTACTGTAGAAAAACAAACAGCATGCAAGATACACGTTTAGCAAACAACGACAAGAACCGGGAGAAAGTATCTTAAGCTACACAGTGCAGCTACGCGAAAGATTGTGAATTCGGCCCCCACACCTACGATAGGATCCTCGAACAGCTCATACAAACAATCAAGGATAACAACCTTATCAAGAAAAGCGTACAGAAGAGGTGGATACTTGACCAGTTCCTCAAAGAAGCCAGCCAAAAAGAAGACATTAACCAGCAAGTAAAAGACATGAAAAAAGATTACAAAATCTCCAAAGTGAAACCTCAATGGGGAAAATCTCAGAGAGATGCTAGAGGGGGTGCAAGACACCCAAGCTTACTGAAAAAGAAACCCCCACTGCAAGAAAAGTGCAAGCAAGAACACAAGAAAGAAGAAAAAAGCTCCAAGAATAGCTGCGAATACTGTGAAAAAATAGGACTCCATTCCCCCGGACGCAGCTGCCCAGCTTATGGACAGCATTGCCTGAAGTGTGGTACATATAATCATTACACAACATGCTGTAGATCAGGATCGGACAAGAGACAGGAGAAAAGCAAAGAGCCACAAAGAGAGAAAGTCAATAAAACAACTGAGGGAGACACTGATGCAGGCAGCGAATCAGATTGCAAATACCTTCAGTAGACAGCACGACATGTCTTACATTGAGCCAAGAACATGAGATCAGGTAGAACTCAGGACACTGTTCTTATCAGAATAGGAGACAATGACATGCACATAGAACCCGACAGTGGAGTAAGTGTGAATGTGATGGATGAGTACCACTTCAGAGCCCTAGAACACAGATCAAAGCAAATCAGAGAACTAGATCCAAGCAAAGACACACTGAAGACTCTCCAATCTGATCTAGTAGTTTAAGGTGAATTTCATACAACAATTCGAAACAAGACTCGAGGAGCAAAAAGCAAGTTCTTAGTGATTGAGGGAAAAATGGACTCTCCTGCACTCCTGCACTCCTAAGCAAGAACACACTGATCAAACTGGGAATGATTAAGATTGATCCCGATGAAACACTTAATGAAACCAATGAGCTTAGAATCAAGTCAGTGAAGCCGCCAGATGACATTGAAGCATTACTCAGTGAATAGAATGATACATTTCTAGGGATAGGATGCTTCCAAGACAAGAGTACAAGCAAAGAGATAAAAGTCAATCCAGAGATGGATCCAGAAGCTGTTCCAGTAGAACAGAAACCATGCACAGGTCCATATCATCTGCAAAAACCCCTCAAAGAATGGCTTGAGCAGGGACTAAAGGAAAACATATTTGAAAAAGTCCCAGATAGAGAAACCATCATAATTATGGTGCTCACCCTTAGTTGTGCAACCTAAACCCAAGTATGCTGATATCAAGAATGAAGAATTAGAATCTCAGATGATCAGTTTAAGCACTGATATGCGAATACCCAATGAAGCCATGAAACAAAGTCGATGTGTCCAGTCACCAAGAGTTGAAGATTTTACCTACGCTTGCATGAGTGCAAGACCTTCACAAAATTGGACTTGAGACAAGGCTATCACCAACTGACACTAGACCCTGCCACAAGACAGGTAGCAGCATTCAGCACACCCAGGGGAAATTACAGACCAATGAGACTAGTATTTGGAGCTAAATCTTCAAAAGGTGTATTTGGTGAAGCAATGTTTAGAGCCTTCAGAGACATACCCCACTGCCTGAACCAAAGAGACAACATACTCCTTGGAGGAAGAGATGTAGCAGAACACAAAGAGGTACTGAAGACCGTCCTTCAGCAAGCAAGCAACATGGAGTAACAAGGAAAAGACTGCCTAGAGAGACAGAATGCAACACAGGATATGCTGCTGCATACAGATCAACCCAACATCCACCCACGGGAATCACCCCTTATGAAGTAATGAGAGGAGCAACCATAAGGACCAAGTTGGATTATATTCCGCCAAAAGTGCAGAGATCTGAGAAGATCAACATCATAGATGAGAGAGATGCAGTGCACACAGCCACTTCAAACTTGTAAACACAGTTATCAACTCCGCAGATGACCGAGGGATCACTGAAGCAGGAGACCAGAATGAAACATAACAGCTGACCCAGGCCGGAGAAGGTTACTTTATTTCCAAGATATGTTGAGAAACCATCAATCTCAGCAATGGGAGAGGGGAACAAGAGGAAAGAACAGTCAGAGGAGCAGAACCAAGAGCAAACGGAGACAGGAAGTGACCAGATACAATCAAGCAAAAACCAGACCGAAGCAGACCCAGAATCATGCAGACCCTAGAGAACTAGACGGAAACTCTTAAAAGACTATGTACTAGCCTAACAAGAGACATTGCCTTAAAGCATAGAAACCTTATTTTTGTTTGTTGTTATTTCAGACTATGCTTGAGCAACACACTTTGTAATGTTGGAGAGGGATGTGGTATCCTGTGTAACTTAGCATGCATTCTGTACCTATATCACATGATGTTTACTATTAAAAACAGTTCCAATTATCATGGCAGTGTGTGCGTAGTGGATATTACAAATTTATTATCTAAGAAAGTACAAAGTATTTATTCTAACTCAGACCTGTGTATAATATTGAGTTAACTGTATCTACAAATTGTGATCCACTTTTCTCCCTCATGATACCTTTTAACTTCTCTATGGGACCTGTGGACCCCATTGTAGAAAATCCTGGTAAGAACACTGGTGTACCAGTATTTTTTAGGTAACTTTTACTTTACAATATTAAGAGTGTACTATACCGAAAGAAAAGCAGGCTCTCCCATGCCAACACATGTACAAGGTCCGATGTTCAGCAAACTGTCACACACCTAGTAGAATGGATTGGGGGCAACATGCTTAGAGTTTGTGAACAATATATGTTTTAAAATTACCATTTTAATGTTGTAATTATTGTCTTCAGCTTTTTCTATTTGCCTCAGCTAATATCAATGGAAACATGGTTTAGTCTCGAACGCATCAAATCAGGGGTGTGTCTGCACTGAATACTCTTTCCAAACAAATTTTCTACCACAAAAAGAATTTATCAAGTGAGAGCTCTCAGAAGTTTAACAGATGGTTACCAAGTTTAATGTAAAACCTCTATTATCAGAAATTCAGTGACTGAAATTACAACACCACTGATGACATGACTGTTACATTGATAGGAGTAGTTTCTCTAACTCATGTACAAATTAGATTTTCTCAATCTGAAATCTGTGAAAAGAAATGGCTCAGTCAATTCCAAGCAGGCCCATCAACCCACCCTGTTATCTTGTCAGTCCTGGTGGTGGGGAATTTGTCAGAAAACCTCTGCCTGGGGGTGGGGCATTTGTCAATATTTCACTTAAAAATATGCCTACTTAGATAGATAGCTATAGATATTTTTATAAAGAATATTGTTAATACATATACTTTAAAAAGGTATGTGAGGATTTCACTCCATCACCACCCTACTCCAGGGTTTTCAGTAAGAATTACAGTAGCAGGAGAAAATTGTAACATTACAGGAGAATATTTTGAAAGAGGCTCCATGTCTGCACAAAATGTAGTCAGGGTATCAAACATTAACCCAAGAATTCTGCATAATAAACGGAGAGTTCTCTGATCTCCATCGCCTGCGCGCAAGCTCTCCCAGGGCGCTCTGGCACCGGGGCGAAAAAGGATGGAGAGCTTGCAGTCACGTCTCAGTAATTTGAATTCTGCCTCCAGTACCCCTGTGCCTCCCCGTCGACAATGCTGTCAGTTTTGGCCAATCAGCACGGAGTGGAAATGAGCATCGAATGCATGTAAACAAACAAAGAAACAGTGTATGAAAGGTAAATTTCCCACTAACAAAGGAAGCCCTGAAAGTACAGCCACAGGGAAAAGATGAAACGCCAAAAAGTTGTCAAGTTCTCATTTTCGTAGGCAGTTTGTAAAAGGTGCCAGATCAAAAGACGAACGTTCCAAAGGTGGCAAACCACCCCTGGTACCTACACCTCAGCCCTCAGCATTGAGACAGCAACATATTTTGCAAACTTTGTGGCGTACCTTGAACTCACAGTATTCTTACTCCAAAAGTGTTTTGAAACAAAGATGCCCAGGACAACTAAATAAACTGAATCTCTCTCCTGATATTAACAAATTGACAGGAATACACCAAACTGAATTTATCTATTGGATAAAGATAAGATGCCAAAATAATACATATTTTCCCTATGCTACAATATAAACTCTACCATGTGTCCTTTTCTGTGTACTGCAAAGAAGCTAAAGACACCAGCAAATAACCCAGCTATAGTGTAATGTTTAAAGAGTTACATCTCTGAAAGAGATCTTCTTGTTAGAGCAATATGTTAAAGGTTTTCAAAGGTTTCACGCCAGTGAAGGTGTCTACCCTGTTAGCCTGCAGGCAAGCTCTTCCAGGAGGAATATTACCTGATCGCCTGATTAAAAATCAGCCAATCAGCATGTCGCATCCCATTCTGGGACAAAAATATTCAAATTTATGAGAGGCAATGCAAACTCTCCTTCCCCTCTTCCCTCCCCCATCCGCACAGCCCCGGGACCCCCAGGAGAGCTTGCTTGCAGGCTATGATTTCCAAAGCCTAATGAACACCCCGTACCAGATGGTAGTTTTTGCATCTGTCTAAGAAATTACTTTCTGCCTTTCTGATCACCTTGCACAGAGAGGAAAAACAATCAATGCATGATTGTTTGAGAGTTTAAAGGAAAACACACTTTCTTTGTGAGCACATGGTTGAGGCAGAAAGTCCTAGAAAAACTCTGCGATATATTTGAAAGCTAACATAAACTTTGTGTTTTGAGTGATCAAAGAATAATATTATTATTAATGCGTTCATGGAACGATTCTATCATGATGAGAAAATACTGTCTCACGTTAAGCTTGTTGTTTGTTTGTTTATTATTCACTATTTTAAAAACCTGCGAAAACAAGGAAGGTATTATTAAAATCCTAGTGTGTAATTGATAATCAGATCAATGTGACCTTTCTTGCAATATTTTTTATAATTATAACTGTTGGTAAGGAATGATTTGCAAACGGTGCTGCTTCATGCGTTTTGATCAGATTTTTACAGATTTCCTTTAAACATGCCAATTGCAGCTTAATTACTGGAAAATGCAATTTTGGTGTTGTCCCAGGGTGGGGCATTCGCACAATTTTAAGACCCACAGTGGGGCATTTGCAGCTTTTCCAACAAAAAATTACGAAATATCTGACAAACGCCCGGGAGGGGGGTGGGCGGGGGATGGGCATGCTTAGAATTGACTGAGCCAAAAATCTCAGTAGGTTAAGAGTAGTAAAAGCAATCCCTTGAAGAACTTACTTCAAAAGTATAGGAAGTTAACTTGACTCCAGTTTGTTCCTCTTTACCATAAACCTCCAACTCATCAAGATCATCTTTTCAGGGAGAACAACAAACACCAATTTAGATAAATAATCAGTACAAGAAGAGCTGATTCTGATATCTAATTTAGTTTTTATGAAATGATGACATATTTTGTTTAGGCTTAATAATAACATAACAACCTCCTTAGCTTCAATGTTTTGCTTTCCTAATACAAGTCAAGTGATAACACTCATAAAAATGTTTCTTTCGACAAATTTCATCTAATTCACATGCATTCCATACTATAGAAGCTGCAAACAGGGGAAAAAAGCCTGTCCAGACATCTCCTAAAGAACTGAATTTACCACTCACCATGATCCCTTCTATCTACCATTTTGGAGTGCAATATACTGATGTACTAACCTAGAGCATAAGTATAGTCTGTATCAAGTCTTCTTCTCTTGGCTTGAGGTGGATCCATCTATATCAAAGTGACAAAATAATTTTTGTTGTTAAAGGACTAGAAGGGTTACTAACAATTCAATCAATCCTTAACCTTCATTGTGAGGCCTAGAGGACATCAACAAAAGAAATGAGTAAATATGTTCACGACTTTTCCTTATTGTTGTCCTAGTTTCTAGCAAGTAAAAGAGACTCTTTTTTTATTCCATTTCAAAGACAAAAACAAAAAAGGAGATTATACAACAGTTGCAATGAAATTCAAAATTCACAATGGCTGTGGTCACACTACATTTTTCATTTTTCGGTTCAGTTAATCAGTTTTTAAGTGATTGTGTTTTTCTAGCATTAATTTTTATAGAATTGATAACTAAGACAAGTTTGATACTGATCAAACGTAGTACAGTGTACAAGTGGTTTGTGGCTTCTTTTAAAATGTGCTTGTTAACCAAGACAGTCCCAAAGAGTAACTTTTGCAAGACATGATGCTAAATATTCATCTGTTTATAAATAACAATAAGCCTATCATTATGGTCCATTAAATAGCAGTACTCCATTTCCAGACAAAACTATGACATCATAGCAGTTATACTATAATGATGATTTGAAATTTTGTTAATCCAAGCCTATTTAGGAACCCTTAATAAACAATTAAGCTCTCTAGTGTAACCACAGCCAATTATGATAAGTATAATTAACAAGTAGTTATTTTTGTATAAAGCTAGAATCTTTCTCAGTCTCCATAAAGACATGAACAGAACAACGATTGATGGGAAATTTTGACTTTCCTTTCTTAGGCTGGGTAAATTTATGATAAATAGTGTAATGTGCAAAATGGCCAGATTGCAGATATTTGAGTTACAACTCTGTTTGAGTTGTATATTGTATCCAATAAGAAATAACTTGAATTCTAAGTTTGGTGCTGTCAATTTTCATTGTTGGAGGTTACGAAAAAAAATAACACTAGTTAGCTTAAGATTAAGGTTGACCTAATAGCCATAGCTTGTTCTAATTTATAACTTCTTGTATTTGAATAAATGAACACGGAGTTGATAGGCAATTAAGGTAAACACATTTCCGTTGTAGACTTCCAATACATTGTAGCATTTATATCATTCTAATAGTATCTACTTACACCTGGTGAAAATAGATCAGGTTCCACACCTACACAAGAGAAAAAAAATAGAACTTAAAGAAAATCGTAGTGAGTGAACTACAAAATACAGGATAACCATCAAATTTACACAGTTTAATAATAACAAAAAAATTAATAATACATTATTTTACCACAACAAATGACAGACAGAGGGCCTTAATCATTCACTATTCAACTACTTGTAAACTGTGTGCAAAGCACGAATGTTTTCAAGCTGTCAAAAACATCATTTTACACCTGTATTTAACAAACAACCATGACCTCTAGCTGATGGTGACAAACTAATAATTATTAAAATAGCATTTGGAAAGGTGCCGTCAACCTCATCTCAGAAATATATTTTATTTTCTTACTTTCAACGTTTTCTTTACCTATTAAATCGATCAAATACAACAGTAATACATGTGCAACATCAATTTTTTAATCCAGATTTTTACTATAAACATATTTTTGACAGACTATCAATAAACAACATTAAATGAAAAGAATGTGAAAATTACTGTAAATATTAATTAGTAAGATATCCTGGACAAACCTATCCCAAACAGCCTTTCGTTTTTTTGTCTTTTTTTTCAATAAAAAAGAATTGAGTTCAAGAATTGTTCACCATTAAACAAGCATTACCCAACAGTGCCCCGGTAAGTGTTATGTCTTGTATAAAAAAACTGAAGATTATCATATTAAATGCCAGGTAGTGGGCAAATGCCGTCTGGAGAAAATGAAGCACCTTGCCAGTAAACATACCTATATCCTGAGCTTTTTCAGTGTACTTAACAAGTAATGAGTTGCCAAGGCGAGATCCAAGGAACAGATACCCCTCACCACACTCACAAATCTGTTAAAAAAAAAAACAAATGACAGATTGTGAAGAGGATTGAAGAAGTTAGGTTCCCCAGGAGACTTTGTGACAACACAATGTACTTATTGTACAATAAGTTGAGAAATAAATTTGCCACCAGAGCAAACTGAGGGATTGAGGGCTATGTGTTGTTTATATATCAGATGGTAGAGTTATGCCGTCAGTGGAAACATAGTACCCTAAAAATAAGAATAAATGGGTGCAATCAATGAAAAGTTTTCTAGACATTGATTTCGTTAATATTATTTGTTTTAAATTCTTGTGTTGTCTGAAATTCTGTAGCAGTAACAGAGTAACCAAATCCAAATATTATGGTATTATTTAAGAAAGGGAAATTTAAATATGCACAATACTGATATACATCTTTTATTAAGGTTTGACTTATAACATTGTAATGAGGTTTTATTCTTCTATTATTGTCAAACAAAAGGATTTCATCCTCAGACTTAAAAGCTAGACCAGCATTACAAGACTTTACAATTTACATGTACCGGTATATGGAATATATGCCCAAAGTGAATCTTCCTGGTGTTACTTATTATATTAGAGAGGTGTTCGCATAAAAGAGGTCACTATGATGACCTCACTTTTATGACTCCACTTACTTACAATTTTAAGTGTTCATTAGCTAAAACCAGGCTAACAATGTCTTTAAACTGTATTTAAAGTTGTTAATTCACAGTACAAAGACACTGTTTTCAGTGGCATACAACATTGTAGATCTCAGCTACAGACAAATATTACTGTTTTAAAATGAAACAAGCTACAGCGCAATGCTACGTGTAAAAAGTTGTAACATAAAGCACAAATCTGAAAGTGTCTCTCGTTATTTTGCAAGTGCGGTAAAGAGTGACTAGAGTACAAAATGTAATAGAAAAGATCTTTATGCTATCTGCAGTTATTGAAGCCTTCAAAGAGTCAGTTATGTTCCTCTGTACACCTTTTGCAAATCGTTGTTTGGTACACAGCGACTGGGGTTTATATCACCTTGCATAGCTATCAGCCAGACTAGATGGGATTCACCCGTGCAGATTCACCTGATCGGAATTCGGGATTTACCTGATCACCACAGTGTCCTTAATAAAGAGGTTAATGAATTTACTCTCTGGGGATGAGATTTAGTGTCTGTCATCCATATTAAAGAGAGTCCATATTATAGAAAAAAGTTGTCGGGACATTGGAAACTGTCCGTAATAGAGAGGTGTCTGTACTGAGAGGTTCAACTATAGTTAAAAACACAAGTCTCTATCTTTGAATTACAGCAAATTTGTGTTTCCAAGTAATGATTATGATAAGCTATGAATACAATGTACATACGCATGATGTTAGGACACTGGCTGCTGCTTTGTCAAAATTAAAATTCCGAACACTTCTCACTCCATCAGCTACCAGGGTTACAACATAACTAAAAAAGATAAAATCTACTGTAATAATAAATCACTGCTTGAGTGTATTATGTTAAGTACATTGTTATATTTATCAACAGTTTGAAATAATTCACAATGAGTAAGTTGTTCATTCATTGCAGGATACTTTATGGGCTTAGAGTTTAGGTTGGCTCAAAACAGTTTCTTGCTTCTCTTTGTGACACATTTGGATGCAGAGTTATTTAGAAAAGTTAAATGTAGTTGATCATTATCAATAGTTTTTCCTGGTCAGAAATAAAGCTGTAGTGAAGGCAAAGCACATTTATTTTCTTGAAGCTATTGATGCCTCAAAAATATTTTCTAGTAAACAAAAAATCATTAATTCGCAAAACAAAAACATACAACTTACATTTCTCCTCCTTTTAATGAAAAGACAAGTTTTTCAGGTGAAATAAAAGTTGCTTGTGCTCCATCAAGGGTTATGACCACACCCTCCTGGGCTCCTACAGAATACACAACATGATGTTTATAAATTATAAAATAAAATTGCATGACTCAGGTACTTCTGAGTACTACTTGTAGATAAAACCATTTAGGGACATCTGAAGAAATGCTGTCATCACAAGGGTCACAAATCTTGAAAGCAAACATTGCCACTTTCAATTCTCTTTATAATTTTTTCATGTACAAAGACGCATGCATAAAAGAACAATCTCTGAGTAAACTAAAAGAACAATATCTGTAAGTCAGTGATTGGCCTCCTTCTGGTGTTCCTCCTGCCAGCATACCATTGTTTGAATTATAGCAGTGTGTGAGCCAACAAACCATCCAAGTTACAGTGCAAGTCTAACAAGTAAAGCAAGTCACATAGGAAGACAAGCGAGCCAGGGTGCCAGCCATGCCAGCTACGAAGATACGTGACTATTTTTCACCTTTTTGACCTTTTTCAATAAAAAGAAGTCAGGTTAATCAGTCATACCTTCATGACACATCTTATGACTTGCTTAGTTTGTATGGCTTGTACTGGGCCTTGCTTGACTCACTGGCTCGCACACTACCTACACCCCTATTGTTCACTGTCCAGATAAGATATTCAAAAAGCGTTGCTTGCTTAAAAACCTTTCTAATGTGTTACTTAAGTTATATGCAAATTGATAAATCTTTTCTTACGGAGAGGGAAGTCTGTGCTGTGATCAGCGATGCTGTTTAATGACACACCATAAGGTGGAACACTCTGATTCAGGTACAATAAAGAGTTTGTAGCACAAACTAACACCCCACCTGTTTAACAAAACAAACAGTTCCAGTTTTGAATAGATCTAAATATTGTATAGATTGCAAAAATACAGCATTACATGAAGTATTCCTGATCAACACTTTGCCAATTATTGATGCCCAGCCCAGTCAGTAGTAGGCAGCAAGGGAGGAGAGCCTTTGCACCGAGGACAGCAGGTCAGTTCACATCCAAAATTTACTCAAATTTTAGTACTGTTTAAAATATCAGAAGCAATGTTGGTATCAAATTTTTTGATTATTACAATTAGAACCACTAGAGACCTCATGTTTGTTATCAATGAACTCAAGTGTAAAGTAGACGGCAGATTTTTCATCGCAGGCAGCAAAATCGGGGCTGCCAGCACATTTTGACTGGGCTGGATGCCATCATCCAACCAAACTAAATGAAAGTTAAATGAAAAAGGAGATGTAAGGTGCTTAGAGAAGGTATAATCTAGATTGCTAATTTTGTGAGGGAAATGTTTCTAAAAAAGTATTATTTTGTTCAAAACCCAAAATTTTTTCAAAGAAGTTCTTGTAGTTATGAATTATTTCAGTGAACATAAAACATTTTTTTGACATGTGTGGTAAGGGCAATTAAAATGCCCCAGTATAATTATTTAAATGAGAAAATAAATCTTGTGGCTGCGGTGTTGGTTTGAATTTGCGGTGTGTTCAGGCCTGCTGTTTCTAAAGAAAATTTCTTTTTGGCCCTCTTCTTTACAGCCATAACTATTTCCTTTATACTATAAATTTAGCAAACCACATAAAACATCTGTCTTTTTGTCTTTTAAACTTCCCCTTCATGACCTGGTGTTTATTCCGTCAGGGCCTAGTGTTCAATCAAGAAAAGACGGCACATGATAGATTACATCAACTGTTTAAATCAGACTTACCAATTGGTTTGGGAACAGCTAGCACTTGACTGCAGTCAAAGGGCAAATTATTCAAGGACCACACAACTGGGTGATTTCGTTGAGACAAGTTCAAAGAAACAGCTATCAAAGCACAGGTGTCATGACGCATGGCTAAACGGCTAGACAAAATGATGATGGATTTTATGACAAAAGAAACACTACAAAACTCTTGCAAGATTTTAACAATTAATAAATAGACATATCATTTAGAACAGGTCTTATTCCATACAATTTACAATATTATTTTTGTAACCGAGACTAAGAATTTCATCTGTTATAATGACGTTAGTTAAATGATAATAGTTTTTCTTAAAAATGGGGTTGAACTGTAATTAAAGAAAAATGGCAGGTGAGATGGTCTTCTCAACAAAATCCTGCATAGATACATCAGACATGGATAATGGATTACATGTATGATGTGGGTAAAATTCTTCAAACATACTTTATCCCAGAATGTTTTTTTTGCATGTCAGAAGTAAAACTACAAGATTCTACAAAGTTTCAGAAGTTTCATATGATGTAAATAACGAGTGCTAAACTATTCAAAATGGTGCAGAAAATGCAGATGTATGATGCTTGCTGTAAAAGTCACCCTTTAGTACCACAGGATGCCCAAGTACCAATGGAATTCCAAGATTATGTGTTGCATTCTCCTAACATCCAATGTTGACTTTCTGTTCTGACCACACTAGGTGAGACCAAAATCTGCAATTTCCACCTCTAAGCACAACAGTGAGCATCTCCATCATTTTCACACGGGAGCCTGCCCTCTCTGGGTCCACAAACTATGTCACGATCACGCAATCACTTGCCCATGAACCAAATTCAGCCCACTATAATCATATTTTATAGCCTAAACTAAATAAACAGTCACGGTTAACTCACCCTGGCCAGGTTTGCAATGGTTCATAGAGCAACAGTAGAGTTGGTTCATAATAGCCATGCAGAAACTGAATGTCTACAATATTACACAGTTTATCATGTATATCCTTTAGGTTGACAGTGTAACTTGGTAACAGGGCTGAACGATCTCCACTGCACACAAAAAACAGGATAATTACACATTAAGACGGAATGAGTATTTTTCATTTTCAGTAGAGAAAAACCTTGTACTAGAATATTTTAAGCCATATCACATTCTTTTTTACACTTTTCAAGGGCCGTAGATGTACTTAGTTATCTGTAATAACACCAAAGACAATTTCTTATGGGAGCCCAAGAACATAAATGTCAAATTTTATAAAATGATATCTCAACACATGAAATTTTCAGAATTTTACCTGTGTTTTCACAATTCCTGTGAAATTTGACATTTATTTTCTCGGTCTCCCATGGGGAATAGTCTTTGGTGTTATTACAGATAACTATTACATCTATAGCCCTTGAAAAATGTAAAGAAGAATGCAATATTGTTTAAATTATTCTGGTACAAGGTTTTCATCAAGTGAAAATTAAAATTACTCAATTTCCTAATGGATTTCTGTGATTTCTTAATAATTAATTTTCTGGTCACGATGAAATTATGGGTAGCATAAATTATGTTGAGAGAAGTGCTATGAAATTATGTTGCTTAATTCTCACTGATAAATTTACTTTCAAAAAGGCTATGTTTTGTTTTCCTTCGTCTATTAAACATTCATTTAATCATGATTCTCTGGACAGAATTTGGAACCAAGTGAAAAATAATCCATAGCATTTGCATTGTTGTATCACTGGCATCCTAAGCTCATGTTACGAGGATTGAATGTAATTTACATTCTGTGATGTGAGCAAGTCATTATCGCATTACAAGCGATGTTGAGACGTGTAAGAGATAAAATACTCGGATCTGAGGATGACCTTTACCTTTGATGTACCTTACTTTGATGTATTTCTGTGTGTTTCGGGTGAATTCATTGATTAGGTCGACTTTTTAACTCTACCCTACCGCTTGCAAGTCCATTTATAAGATGAAGTCAAGGCTGCACAAAAAAAACAGCCCGTGGCTCAGGTGTGCCTACTCATAATTATGCTGTTTGCAGCCCAAAAACCCAACCTATCCCAGATCTTTTTGACTGGAGGTAAAGTTCTACCATTACCACAAACTGATAAATTTTTCTTTGCTAAATATCCCCATGCATGTTGCTAGAAAAGAGCATTTTCTCCCTCCACATCTAAAAAACCTTCTTTCAGCAAGTGCTAGTGATTTTAAAAATGGACAAAGGGCATAGAGGATCAGTCAACTTAACTGAATTTAATTTCAAAATGTGTGGTTTGGTTTTACATCAGAATAATCACCACTTGGGATTATACTTTAGACAGTTGAAAACTGTCATAGATATCCACACTACAGCAACAACAGGAAACATTTGTTGCAAGTTTTCTATGTTTACTGAGCCACCCTCAGTTGAGAGAAATTTGACCATGGACCAGAGCCCTGTGTTCATTTCCAAAATCACTAACTTTCCCTGAAAGAAAGTATTTTGGACATGGAGTCAAACAATGCTCATTCCTAGCAACATGCATGGGGATATTTAGTGAAGAAACATTACCAAGAACTTTACCTCCACTCAAAAAATCTGCAATAGGATGGGTTTTCGGGCTGCAGACCGCCTTCAAGTAGGCAATGTCTGAACTGCTGGTTGTTTTTCTGTGCATCCTTGACTTTGTCTTATGAATGTCCAGAATTACAGGGGTAATGCAATAGAGCCAAAAAGTTAACTAAATTGATAAATTCACACTGAAACACACAGAAATACATCCAAGATGAATCTTCCATATTTAGTTTATTGATCAAAAGGTAAAACATAATATAAACATAACTCAGTATAAGTTCATCTCAACGACACTTGTATGCGATACTGACTTGCTCACGTCAGAATATAAATTACATTCAACCTTCGCACTGTGAGCTTGGGATGCCTGTGGTTCTAAATGTTGTAGTTAATTTTTTATTTTAGTTAATTTTTCATTGTTTCATATTCATTAGAATACATCACCATATCCAAAAACAAAGGAAAGACACAAATCAAATGAGGTTAAATGTACTTACTTAACTTAGTTAACAACAAGGAGCTAGCTGCTCAGTAGTTCGCTTGACATTAGCATTTGTTACTGTTTTATTAGCATGCTTTGGCGAGCTGGCAGTTATTCTGTGCTCTGGTGTTTTTGCCAGGGTTTGTGTTACTATAGTAGGCCTGTTGAGGGGCAATTTCCAGTGCTCAACAGGTCAGCGGTTTACTGTTGCAATTTATGGGTGCATGTTTACATGTGATTGTAGTTTTACAGTGAGTAGTGTTCTGGGCTTCTTGCTCGGTGTTGCCCAGTTTTAGTGTTTTTCCCCTCCCTCCTCACCCCTTATTATTATTATTATTATTATTATCATTACTGTCCTTATTTCTCCACTGAACTCTTGATTCAGTGTGACGGGTGCTTGGGCTGGGGGCTGAATGTGGTGGTAAGGGCTTGTAGCTGGGTTGCGGGTAGGGGAGGCTTTTGGGGTGTTCTTTCTACCTGGGTTAGGGGTCAGCGGCTCCAGCCCCCAGGTTCCTAGGCACCCAACCTCCACGTGCAACACAGGCGTTAATTAAAATAACAAAGTAACTACAACATATACAAAATTTCAAAGACATTTACTTTCCTGTCCTCATCCTCTATCACTTGTGTTATACAATGTATTACACACTCAGAAAGTGACCAGCTCCCAATTGGCTAGATAGCTCAGTGGTAAGAGCACTGCGCTGGAGTGCACTATTTAGTTTATCAGTGGAAACAAAGTAATAGACACACAGTAAAAGCAACAATGTACGTCAAAGTAATCAACTTATTACCTTCCCGTATAAGCTACGTCATGGTCATCCAGTATGCCTTCTTGTCTGAATGGTAAAACTACAAGATGTGTTCCATAAATTAACATGACAGAACAACGTCGTTCAGGATCCACTCGCACCATAGGAGGCCGTGAATACTCCTGGTTATTTCCCTGCAAAAGGACAAATATCAATTTATTTCTGTAAGTTACAATACAATAATTTTTTTTACGTCATCAACCACGCTCCCATGTAACAAACAAATTGAAGGTAAAAAGTAAAACAAAACCATCTTAAGTTATATGAGTGATCAACTTATTAACTTTGAATCAGGTTAGACAGTCCTCACCAGGGAGCTCACCACTTTGAATGGCCTCATTAATCATTCTTATTCTAAAGTGCTTTAAAAAATTTCACAGGTTTTGACCATACATTGACCTTCCAGACTGTCCCCCTATAACCTTCACAGGTACTATAAAAAATATTATAACTGGTCTGATAGTGTTCAGTTAGTAGGATGTTCTCTCTTGATGGATCAGAAATTGAAAAGGTCGATGACTTTCTATACTTGGGTAGTTACACAGAAACATCCCACAACATCGACACCAAGATAGGAAAGGCTTGGGGGGCCCTGAATGCACTCTCTAAAGTATGGCTGTCTCCAATTATGAAAGCAACTAAAATGCGCCTGTTCAAAGTTACAGTTGAGTCCATCCTTCTCTACAGGTCAGACTCATGGTCACTGACAAAATCCCTGGAGAAAAAGTTCAATGGCACATATACACGTATGCCGAGGAAAGTACAAAATATCTCTCGGAAAGACAAAGTCATAAACAATTTTCTCTACGGCTCGAACCCTCCTCTCACTGAGATCATTCGGCAAAAATGACTTAGTTTGGCTGGCCACATGTAAAGACCCAATGAGCCAGCTGGCAGAGTTCTGTTATGGGAACCTGATGAGTGGAGACGAGTGGGTCACCCCAAAATTACGCTAAAGAAAACCTTGCAAGATGATGCTGGTTTGGAGGCACATGAACTCCAAACTGTCATGTTGGACTGAGTGAGTTTATCGGAGGAAGAATTTTGTCATGTCGATTCTCTCGGATACAGTAAAGTAAGTAGTAAGACATGAGCTCAGCATTAGTGTAGTTGCCCCAAATCCTGAGGATGCATCATTATTGCGTTTGTAGTTACAGTCAATATTTACATGACAATTTGAAAACTTACCTTTATTTTTTCATCTTCAAAGAAATGCAGACTTCTGGTCTTCAAATCATGAGTTCCAGGGTCATAATCAACTATGGCAAACTGAAAAGATATTTTACAATTATTCCTCGAGCCCAAATGGGCTCTGAGTCAAAAGCCTATGACGCCAAAGGCCAAATGGACTATGGACTCAGAGGCCATAAGGGCGAGAGGAATAATTGTTTTAGTAAAATCCAACTAGTTAGTCAAAAATATCGAGAATAAAAAAAATTTAGTTAGTTAAAGCTAGAATTTAATCCTTTTTGGCCGCCAAAAAGCCCGCGCTTTTCGCTACTGGTGGGCTATAACATATAGCCTAGTAGTAGCTCAACCAATCAGAATGCAGCATTAATAATAGACCACTAGTTGGGTTTTGCTAATAGAATATATCTGTGGTAAGTCAGGGCTGAGAGGTAAAATCTTTCTTCAGGAGCTGGCAACCACAGGAAAAAAAATTTGAGTCACCAATAGGTCCAATCATTGGTATAATCAAGTTTGCACGCTTTATTTCAACTTGAGATTGGTCAGGCACATGACCACAAGCTACAAAGGGCCTATTATACCTCAAGGTAGTAAAACACGTAGTTATATCACAATATGCTAGTAGCCTGATGGACTGCTTGTCTTTTCTTATATTTATTTCTATGTCAGTTTCTTCATACAACGCCATTATTGTAGCCTCGTTTTTTTGTCATTTTTTTGAGTTTATGGAAAGAATGTTTGTCAGTTTATTTATAGAATATTAGTCTTGTCGTTTGTCACATTTACTAGCTGTATAGTCTATTTCTACAAATTATTTTAATCTTGACAGTCTTCTTATGTTTCCCAGTATGGCAGTTTGTACTGTCTTTTTTATATTTACAGATGTACATTTAGACAAAGGACTCCTCCCTCAGAATTAATTTTGTTCTGGAGTCACATGACCAGACCCAACCAGGGACAGGTAGAAAAGAATCCCACTGTCTATTTGTAAATCACAATCACCATTTCTAGCTGATGTTTAGACATGCCAGTTGAGGGTCCAATGACCAATCAGTTGCAATTTTGAATCCCATAAATGCAGTTTTTTAAAAAACAAGAAGCCCTAGAGTAACAGGTTGAGTAAGCTTGTCTTGACATAAGCTAAATTTAATGTAATTGAAGGCAACCCACTATGTTCTTTCAGTATAAATGTTACAGGTCAAATTTGATTTTAGGCTAAAATGATTTTTAATCCCAGGTTGATTCTCGATTATTATACTGCTACTATTGTGTGGCAAGGTTGCCTTGGCCGCATTCATTTCATTTTAGCATTTAGCGTTCATTTCATTTTAATGCGGCTTGCATTTGAATTTATCATCATGTCTCGAATTTGCCTTTAAAAATGTTTTGCTCATGCTCCATGGCTGAGTAATTTCAAAGTTCTAAGGTAGCCACTCACAAGCTGTGCTGTCAATGAATTAAAATTAACCAATCACAGTGTCTGTTGTCGTGAGCAGTGTCATGTGTTTTCCTGGTAATTAAACAACTCCCGATACATCGTGTCACTCAGAGGTTTATAGTAAGAGAGCGAAATCTTTGACAGACCTTTGCCGGTAAGCCAGTTAATTTAATATTGTAGTGTAACTATTTTTGAGATATCTTATATGTTATTTATTTGTTCAGAAGTAATTTTGTAATGCGCTCCAAACGCAGTGTGTGATCTTTGTTATCGACAAAGCAATCAGTACACGTCATTTAGTGACATGAGATTAGCTCATAAAATTTTCATTTCATAGCTGGAACAAGTTTTTGTGCAGTCAGAAGTAAGTGTTAGGGACTTTTAGACTCAGGTATTAGTTGCCTATTTTGTAAAACACTTGAGTTTGGTGTATTAGTTTTGGTGCTCAGACATGCCAATACAGGTGTTTACGAAGTACTTAACAGCAGTGAAAGTTTGTTAATCAAGTTCAGGCATTTTTGGGATTTTGTGTTTGGTGTATAAGTTTTAGTGGTCAGACACGCCAACGCAGGTGTTTACAAAGTACATAACAGCAGTGAAAGCTTGTTAATCAAGTTCAGGCCTTTTCCATATTTTGGTCATTTATTACACTGGAAATTGTTGCGTCCAGTTCAAGTTCTAGCTACTTATTTTTGTGTGGTTTTATTACACAAAATCTATTGTGTGCAAGGTCATCTTCACCGTCAACGAAGCGACCTTAAAGTCAGTTTTAGTGTTTGTTTACGTTACATGGAAGAGAATGCAAATTTTATTTTTAGCTGCTGCCGAATGCACTGGCCTCCTTTGGTTTGGTTATTTTCCAAATTAAACAAAATTGGAATTGTCTGGGTTGCGTTGGTTGTTTTATTTTCCTTTGTGGACTCAGTCACAATTGCATGAAAGCAAACAAATTTAGTTTTCTTGCCCACTCTCATTCCCCATGGAAGAAACTGTAAAGTACATGTATGAATAGGCTCAATCCCTTTCTACTAGACCTCAGCATTGCTCTCTTATAACTTTGCCTTCATCTCACTTTATCCAGTGCATAAGGTGCTTATGAGGGAGATTAGAAACCCTGCCTATATGGAGGATTTACACCATTATAGTTGGGAGATAAAGGAGGTTTGTTGTTTGTATGCACAAACTGAACACCATGGGACTGTGTCCTGATTATAAGGCCATCTTGATGATTTGTGTATTTAAACTGCGTGCATTACACAAGACAGTGTTCTTTATTAGCCATTTAAACTACTCTGAGATGCCAATTTAACTTAAGTGTTACAACAATTTACCTATAAAGATAATCTAAGTTCTCTACAGGTACATCATCAGGACAGTGTACGCTCAGTGTCATAAAATTGAATGGCAGTTGTCTGAGACGACCTTCCATTAACATGAGTTTGAAATAATATTATTACTCACTGTACCTTAGCATCCTTGAAGCTCATTAACAGTGAATCCCTTGTGTTTCCTGCCAGCTTAACTGCCTGAAGGCACTCTATGTTACCAAACAAGGGGTATTGGCTGAGTCGCTCTAACTTCTTTCTTTTAGTAGTGCTATCTGTAAAGAAAAACGACTGTAGGATTAAGATTTGCCTCAAAATTCAAGTTGTTATACAACCATTTATAGATTTAACGGTCTTTGGCAAAAGGGGTTAAAATATGCAACAACACAAATGAATAATGTGGGCACTTATAATTTTATGATGTCACTTTTCAAAAACTTCATCATCCATGTTGCCTGCCACCTAATCATCACAGTACAGACTACATGTAGGTACTTCTGTACTGTGAAACCAATTTTAATCTATTTATTTGCCTTATCAAAATTCATTGATTGTATCCCAGATTAGTGAAATAGTCAAAATTATTGAGTACAGCTAACCTAGCACTCCATGGAAAGACTTGTGGTGTCTTTACACTGCATGTAGGCATGTTATTGTTTGTCTAACAGTGGTCACTTTGTTATATACCAGTATTACACTTGTTATTTGTAGTAAATGCAATCAATGACAAGTTGACCATCATGAAACAAAGGATTTATGAGCCTACCAAATACACACTAATAATAATAATAATAATAATAATAACAATAACAGCATTTATTTAAACTTGATTAAAAATTCAGCAAAGCTGATGTGGTCGTATGCAAACAGCTGTCAACTATGTCATAGTCACAACTATGTCATAACATTTACATCATCTGGTCGATGGTACCCTGTGAGCAGAGGCTACATTTTCACTGTATGAGCTGGCATGCAAAAAGTAGCCTCTGCCAACAACCGTTCAATTTTCTATTGTGCACGCACAAAATTTGTCACACGATTTGCAAGCAACTGGTTCGTCAAATCTGCGTGAGTTTCGCGGGAATCAAACTTGCGAAAACTACCTGCGAACTACTCTCCTCGAGCTTTTGTTTTGTTTTTCTGCTTCGTCCCCTCTGATTTTAAGTATTTTAGCCGCAAAATTTCCATGGATCGTCTTTTTTAGGAAAGTATTTTAATGCTATCAACTGTAGTAAGTTCTGTCTATCGCTGATGCTATGATCTGTTGGCCAGAGTTAAACCATCTTCACGCGTTTGTAAAAATTACTACAGATGCATTGACACTATATATCAAAAGCTGCAAAAATGTTCTAAAACGTTTTTCGCAGTGCCGTTATAATCCATTTATAAATGACTACTCCACCGGCGCATTTTTACGAAGTTTTCATTTCAAAAAACAGTAGTTTCATGACCATTTAAGCAGTTAACTTAGGGCGCAAATAAGCTTTTCCTGTTGCCACGTTTGAGCTGTACGAGCTGCGTTGATCCGTGTTCGTATGCGAGAATTTGGCGCAAAGGGTGCATGAAGGTGCAAAAATGGTCAGCATTCATTCGCTGACGCAAGACTCACGCAATGCTCTAAACCGGTCAAGAACAAGAAAAAACACGTTTTTTAATTTTTTCGTCCAGATTTCTGGATGGATTTGAATGATTGTCGGCAGAGGCTACTTCTCGCATGCCAGCTCATACCGCGAAAATGTAGCCTCTGCTCGCAGGGTAGGTTGATGGTGAAGCTTTGGATTTCAAACAGCGGTTAACAGGAAGAAACAAACCTGCAACCTTCTCTGAAGATGCTGATGTTGCTGTGTTGTGCTGTAAGAACAAGTTTCATTTACAGATTTCAGTCACAGAATTTATCCCTTCTGTTTACTCTATCATTAATACAGGTAGGCTTTGAAAGAAAAGGCGAAAAAATAAATATTATTGTTTCAACCCTGCTCCATCATTGCTGCCCAGGAAGTCCAAGAAGTTGTCTGTGCAGTTGTCCTTACAGTTGTTATTGCTCTACGTCTAAGATCGTCATTTTATCATGGCTATCATTGCAACTTTGATTTCATCAAAACACTCATACAGAGCCTCATATTTCCATTTGCCCCTTCTTCCTGTTGATACAAGTATCCCAGCAAAGGCTAAAGGAACAAGAGCACTAATTTAATATATATAGTGTGAATTTTCTCAGACTGCAAAATCTGTAGGGCTGAAGGTCGTTTAGTAGTAGTAGTCAACTGCTTGTGTCATGGAAATTTATTTCTGTATCAAATTTTCGTTTCATTGGATCCGCGGAGCTTCCTCTACGCGACCATTCGTCATATACCTCAGTTCAGCCTACATGTGGCCCGGCTGCTAAAGTTTAATCAGTAATTGTGACTGTAACCAGTATTAATAATCAAAGGTTTAACCGACGGCTACACTTGAATAAAATCACTCATGACAAAAATCGTTCAAATCCTACCTCTTCGTGGTTATAAAATCTGTAAATTCGAAGTTGAGACGTTCCGGCCACGACCAGATTACTTTCTACTGGTGACATAAAGTGACAATGCACGCAATGTTCCACTCCTGTTGGAGGGTGCGTTTGCTTGTAAATCGCATACATCTCCCTTTGTAAGTTGAAAATTCTCTCTGGTACGTTTTCTACCCCAAAACACTCAAAACTTTTGTGTCTAATGAAGTTTCAGTGAAAATTGTCTTCATTTTGCCTCCGCGCGCGCGTCTCACAACACCAGGGCTGGTAATTAGCAACCACGCCTGACGGATGATGGCGCATTCCAGCACAGTGTATTTGGACTGGCACTAGTGCAAAGTGTCCATAGAAACCTCAGTTTGTTTGGCAAATCAACTCATCTTACCCCGCTCACGGCCTCGTGAAAGGTTCTGATAATCTTTTCACAACTATGAACATAGAATCTTGGTGTACAGTGGAACTCAATTCTAAGCAAGACTGGCTGCGAGCAAACAGGAAACACAACCCAAATGCGTTTACAAGTTCTGTTTTCAAGGGAGACTCGAATCAACATCATGTCAGTAGGCTTGACTTTAACAGTACACCTGTTAAACACAGGGAAAGAAGACATTTTCCCGATAAAGGTAAACAATTCTTTATGCTCCCATTCTGTGGATAAGAGAAGGCTCACAAAAATTTTTAGAAAAACCCACTAATTTTCAATTACTACAAACTCTGATGGCCACAAAACAAGAAGAGTTAAGTTCCCTCTACGGTGCGTTTGTAATCCTTGATAATAACCCTGAAATTAAGTACGAGGATTTTCGTAGGACTTCTTAAAAATAGGTGCCTTCAAAATTAGTCATTATTGAAATGGCGTATGAAAAAATCCCAAGGATAGTACATGTAGGACAATGTTTTTTCCAAGTGGCAGGAGAGTGGGGAGCTGTCTAGTGACTTTAAATAGGGAGGCTTGCAGTCAGGCCAGTCAGGTCAAGCGTATGCCCCCAAGATGCCATTAATAAATTTATCAGTGGCAGATTCAGACCTTCAGATAAGGAAGGAGGCGGTCATCCAGACCCTGAGATAAGGTGGGGACTTGGTCTGAAAGAAAAATTTTTCAGCCCTTCAGAGTTCAGTTTGGTCCAAAAATAAGGGGGGGAGGCCCCCCTGGGTCCGCCACTGTCTATTATTCGAAAGTTGAATCCATTGGTAGTTGTAGATTTCAGATTCATCTCTGCATCCTTGCTTGCACACTCAAGGCAGTTATGGAATTTCTACCAGCTCAGTTTCCCTGAATTTGATGTAAATGTCTTTCAAGCAATTTTATCTGTTTAAAGATTTTCAATAAGACCAAGTACAGAAAAGTTCTTGTAAAATATTCACTGCTCATTATGCTTGCAGAAATGCTGATTTGAATTTGACACTAGTTACGGCGATGACCAACAGATTCACTTGAAAAGTCTTTTCAAATAATCAATTCATTTATAGAATCTTGGGCGGTACACTTGACTTGCCTTGACTGTAAGAGAGTCTCCTCTTAGTTAGTCTTTATCTTCTCTGAAAAACCTATGCTCTCCCCCGCCCTCTCCCCATTTGCCTGGGGCTCCACCATCCCCTTTTTCAGAAAAAAAATCCCTTAGAATGTTTCCTATTAGCCTTTCTATCCTTCACGTTCAGTGGCACCCAACAAAATATTGTTCAAAACCACTTAAATGTAGCATTGTTAAACGTATTTTACTATTTAAACGGTAGATACAGGCATATTTTTATCCCCTAAAAATTTTTAATCTGTGGGTCATTCCACAGTAATTTGGACAGAAAATATCAAAAATCAAAATTGTTTGTTTCACTCAATTTCTTGACAAATTGAAAATATACTAGTTATAGTATGTGAAAATGGTAAACTTTGTTTGTTGTCAGTTGTCGTGTATGCATAAATTATCATCAATTACCATATACAGTGAAAATAGCTGTTGCGGAGGGGAAAGTTAAATGTGTTGCTGATAACAAATTATTAACAAAAATTTTGCTGAGCTGGTATGGGACAAAAACTACTTAATGCAAAGTTACTTTAGTATTGACCAACATTGATATTTTCACCATAATGACAGCAGCAGACAATGTCATGGATGCTGTTTTCCCCTCCGCAACATTTTGAGGCCTGATAGTTTTATTTTCAGGCTAACAAATAATTAATTTAACTTTCTGTTTTCATATCTTCTAATTTTTGACCAAGGCTTAATTTTATTATGTTCTAATGGATTTCACGTTTTTAGCTGAATTTGATAAAGAATGATTAGTTTCTGTTGCGGAGGGGAAATTTTGTTGCGGAGGGGAATTCTGTTGTGAGTTTGTACTCAAACAATGCATTGTGGGATAGCTAAAACCATGTGTTCAAATTCAATATGGCTTTCTTGCTGAGTTGAGAAGTATTGAATTTTAAAAAATGCCTTCTAACACTGAAAGAAGTAGAAAGTTCAGAAAGAAAGTGAGAAGTGACCCTATTAAAAATAAAAGCAATTTTACTGTCACGCCAGTAAAATGTAGTTAATGGAACGTGACGCTAGTTATCAGTAACCCATTCATGGCGGTTCTTTTTCAACAAAGCAATTGTGTAGTCAGGTTGTCAAGGTCAGCGAGCTCTAAGATGCATTGTATTCTAGCATAGAACTTTACGGCCTTGTTGTCTTAAGCAGGCTAGTACGAGCCACAGCATTGGCCAATATTTTCAAAGCACTATTCATGGCTAAGAGTTTGCACATGCAACGCTGAGCTGTCTTGTAGTACAGCCTTTTCTACTGGCGATGCCAGCAGACATGCGTCTAGCTAGAAAAGCGTAGAACAACTGTTCAGGGGGTTCCAGTGTTCAGCAAGGTTTAAGCGCTGATCAGTATACTATTCTTGTAAAAATTTTCCCTCCCTAGCTCCCTCCCTTTGGAGACAAGGTTTGGGCTTTGTTTTGTGCTATGCCATCAAATAAACTAGGGACACTCCTCGCAGTGCGGTTAAGTCTGTGCAGGGACTTCCCCCAAGCTTGTTGGCTGCATTGCCGTTTAATATCGCCTGCAAACCGATACTCTTGTCTGATCCAGCACGTACTGTATTACATTCAGCTCGTAGTGCTGGGGAGATAAGTGAGGTTCTTTTAAATTTGCTCACGCCATCGCCAGAAGTCGCACACGCTAACCTAGCGCACGGCAGTGCTCCCCCATTATCGCCAACTTGTCATTATTTGTTTTATAATTAAGTCACTTCGCGTTAGACATGCATCATAAAGGAGCAGAGACATTAATAAATATAAAGCCAATGTAAAGTTGTTGAAGTTCATATATTAAAATATGGTCGTTATAATTAGGTTTTCGTGGCTTGTTTTATGAATACTGAAATGTGGACACATTTTCCCCTCCGCAACTTCCCCTACGCAACAGTGGATGGTGGTCTTGGATCCTGCCTCACTGAAAAAGAGCTGTACATTTAAGTTTCCTTTTATGATTCTTGTAATTAACATAAGTTGATAAAATGGAAAAAACCAGTGAGCTTAGGATACCATTCCAGAATTCATAGAAAATTAAGAATGAAATAAAAAAACTTTGAACACGGTATTTTCTGTTCCCCTCCGCAACAGCCCTCTTTTGATGGTCTGCGAGCTAAATAATGCATTTAAGAGAAAAGCACGAGACTAGAAATGATAGCTCCCTAAAAGACATAAAAACTCCCTAAATATCCAGAAGTAAATAAAAAAAACTTATTACACTACAACATGATTAGTGTCTCTGAATTTCCCTTCCGCAACAGACGGAATACTGTGGAATGACCCCTGTTCAGATTTCCTAGCTGAATTTAGTGATCCGAAAATTATAGGATTCAAAACTTACCTTTTGAAAATTTCAGGCAGAAAAAAGGCTCCTGAAAATTCTAGGTGAACTTTTTCGGGTAAAAATCCGTTAAAAATGGGCAATGATACCATTTTTTAGATGTTCAAAAATCCTAGGAGAGGCAGGCAAGCAAGAAAATTTACAAAATTCTAGATCTCAAATTGTCCTCTGAACAGGTATTTTCCAAAAATTGATGTTGGGGGCCCCTGCATGTTCCATGCATAAATGGACTAATTCACTTAGGGTGACTAAATTCAGACCTCAAATAATCAAGTTTTTGTATAATGTCTTTTCCATTACAGGTAAAACTCAATTGAAGTGACACCAACTGTATGGAACAAGAAACAGCAAAGAAGGAATGACCCAGACTCTTGTTTGAAAATGAACTTTTAATATCTGTGTGAAACAGCTACTTAATGAACATAATAATATTATAATCTTCACTGTTATAAGTGAATACTATTGTTTTATAAAAAAAAAATTTGAACATTTTATTATAAACTATAGTTAATTTTTCCTTGCAAAATTTGCTTCCTGTAGAAAATTTGAATTCAACATCTTGCTATATATGTTACTGTAATTTTTTCTTTTCACTTTTCATTTTAAAGGGCACTTTAAATTTGTTTGAACATTTTTTGGACTATACTAGCATGTCTGACAGATGTAATAATAAATTTCTATATGACAAGAAAGCCAAATATAATATATAATATTATCACAACTTCGTTTTTACTTCCTGTTGGCCATTATTTCTCCCGGGGGGTGGGGGTACTTTAGGAATTTCTTGGTGAGGATGTGCCCCTGGGATCCTGGAACCATTAACCTATACCAGAGCTAGCTAGTTTAGAATTTTGCTACCCTATACTAGAGTAAACTCTTCCAAAAAACTACTGAGGTTACTAGCACAGTAGTCTAGCCAAAACAACGCCTTATCCCACAATCCCTAGTCTAGATAAAATCTTCAACCAACTGATCAGTTTCCTGAAAAATGATACCCTATTCTAGACCCAAACTCTCTGATTTATATACCCTATCCTAGAGTAAACTGCATGAAGACCATACCCTTCACAGCGGCACACACCTATATATATAGCCCATATATGGCAGTACCCCCCCCCAACTGGGTTATTTCTGCACAACAGTCTCATTTATTTGCATTATTATTATAAATAGCCTCCCACGCAAACGTTCTTAGGGGTTCGTCACGGGTTCCTTCCCCACGAGGAATGATTGCGTGATGAACCTGTAAGAATGTCTGCGTGGGAGGCTATATTATAAATTACTTCATGGTCATAATATTTTAATTATTTCGTGGATTTTTAATGAGGGTGTGCCTTCAAATCCTGACCCTTTTTTTCAGACTAAACTGTGTTATTGTTTGCATCCCTTTATGGTAAGACTCACACCTGGAACACTGGGGCAGATCCAGGAATTATTCTTCATCATTATATAGACCTCTTACATAATGGCAGGCCATTAACACATTCTTTTATATGTGTGATAACTAGCCTAACTGACCTTGTATAAAAGTAAGAATTTTTTTTCATTTTGCACATGCTAACGAGGTCAGAAAGGCTGACAATTATCATACTTATGAAAGAATATATCAATATACCACCATTATAAAAGAGGTCTATAATGCCGCAGCACAAAAACCTATGCAGACTGTTGCAAAGTTCAAAATAAAATCCCAGCTTTTTTGTCTAAAGACCTATTTTTCCTGGCTGTCAATAATGAATCACTTTTTTTCTTTTCAAGCGATTAGCGTGCATGTCACATTACCAAAATCTTTCTGAATTGAAATTTCACTTTCTTCCTTGAGAAACGTTGATCATGAAAATATGACATGATTTTAAAACGATTTTGCAAAAACGTCACTTTTGGAATCTTCATTTTGATTACCGTGTTTCATTGCAACAATTCCCTTTCAAACAAAGACAAATCATTGTGCTTCTTCACTCACAAACCAAGATGGAGCACAAACATGGGAAATCCATAATTTCTGTCAAGCAATATGAATACAAAACTAACTTTAATTTGATCGAGTGAAAAGGCTTCACAAATGGCACTAAACAATTTTTGTGCAAAATAAATCTTTATTACAAGTGCACAAACATAAAGGCAGTAATGCAACAGATTGTCTAGACAAATTTGCATATATGTTTCACCCACCTAAAAAAATGCGTAGAAGAATTAGTCATTTATGGTGAACAAGAATTCTCCTTTTCAACTTTTGCAGCTTAATTGCTTTAAATTTCCAAACCGTTTTCTACCCTTTCTACTCATTTTAAAACGTTTCAAAAAAGCTTTTAAACCATTTCTTGGCTGCTTTATTGTCTGACATGAAATGTTTACTACAAAATTGCAGCAACTTCGATTTCAGTTGGCCAATCAAAGCATGACATTTTCTATTTCTTCAGTGAAAAGTGGCCAGCAAGTGTGCTATTTTCAACCCTGTGTTGCAATTATTTCATAGCCTTAATTAAAACATCCATTCAAACAGCTATTCAAAAGTTACAACTTTGAATAAATCCACCACTGAATAACCTTTTTCTGTTTCATAAGCAAAGAACTATAGATGTACCTCTTAATATGTCTGTATGATAAATTTACCCAAACCCCCCACATTTATGCCCCCAGAACAAAGTGAACAGGGCTAGAAATTAAGTTACTGTATTTACTGAGATAATGATGAAGCTAATAAAATGTTTTATTATATGACATTCTTTCAAAGGAACAAAAAAATTAATTACAAACTTTTTGCGGTGAAGCCATAACTACCCAACGGCACCTGGTTCCACACTATATCTCAGTATAGACCATGGAAAATTGTCTTTTTATCAAACAGACTAAAAACTGACTCATATGATAGTAAGGAGTTTAAAACTTCATTTTCTACTTAATATAATATAATCCAAAGCATAAACTAGCATAGCTACATTACATCTTCCATGACTAAATACTAGGATAGCCAATTTGGCTATTATAAGTAATGTTGATCATTCAGGAAATAGAAATAACTGGCAGGGTGGTGCAGACACCATAAGCCACACAGCTATGATGCACCACTGCTATAACTCAACAGCATTACTGTTGTTATTTGGACACCTTCAGGACCGTGGTTTAATAGTGTCCTTTACAGAAAGAGTCCATATGCTGGAGTTCATATTAGCCAAACATCTTTAATTTATTTTGCCAGGGGAGTTAGCTGCTGTCTGTAATGCATCTCAGTGTCCACAAGGCAAACGTTGACTGTACTTTTTTACATCAAGAGAGCGAAATGTTTAGAGTCTTTAAGGTGGTTCCCTCAGAAGATCATATACCTGACTTAAAACGAATAAAATTATTAAGATTAAAATTTTACAATATGGTCTATGTGGAGGCGTGCATTGCCTAGTGATTAACACACCTTGAACCCTGGATCTGGAGGTCTGGGAGTTCAAGTCTGACCCGTCACATTGTTTCTTTTTTACCAACAAGTATATTTTTAGAGTGATTTGGGCATGGAATAAAAATATCTCTAAGTCCCACAAACCAGTCAGCAAGGCCTAAAAACAGTATTTTTCACCTTTTAATGCTGTGAAAATGCCCTGAAATAGGAAATTGGAGTTGCTTGCTCCAGGGTGTGGACGTTCCTGTTGTGTGTCACCACTTTGCATGAAGAAAATAGAAAAGGCTTTGAAGAGTCTAGACCAGATGACAGATACACTACCCTCCTCAATTTTAGTTCAATTAATTTCTTATTTTTTAACACATTGCATATTGGGATCCCAAATGCTTGCTATGTGATATCCCCAAAAAACGACTGCGCAGGAAACTAATACAGTGTATCACATCGCCTGTGTGTCTTGCTAATATCAACCCTCTAAACCTTATGCCACAATTCATAGTCTTTAGGACCTCTCTCCTTGTCATAGACGTATTCCAAAGCTGCTTTTGTGTTATTTGGGTAACTTCCAATTGTTCCTTCATGAGGGCTAGCTTTTGGCAAAAACTGCTCTTCTGCCGTAGTTGGGTAGTGAAAATAATCCACTTTTTCATCAAACAAAGTTCCACTTTGGTCTCTGTACTGCTGGCGATGTTGAAATACAATGTCGTCGATTTGAGCGCGGTCTCTCTGTCTGTCGGGAATTCGATTTGTAAGGTGATGTCGAGGTTTATGTAAGACAGCTTCCCTTCGCATGCACCGAGTTCCCAGAACACGGTCTGGCTTATCAGAAAAGCTGGTTGGTCGGTAAGGAGAACCAAACGTGTTCAGATTTTTTGCCAAAGTTTTTTCAGCTATGTACGAACGGCGGTAATCTTGAAACCACCTTTCTCTGCCTTCACCATATCTTTGGTCATCTCCAGATGCCATGAAATGGGGAGTATAATATCTATTTGCTGGCATATTCATAGGATCAACATATGTTTCCCGAGACCAGGTCGAGAACCTCGGTTGCTTATGGTTCGCCATCTTTTAATTTTCTTTGAAAACTCAACTGTGGTGGAAACGTACTCTATTTTTGTGCCTGTTGCTATGTGTGTAAACTTCTGTCTATCGCCAGGCGTCTCGCCAGGGCAGATCGCCAGACCACAAGGATTACCCAATCAGAATTATTTTTGAGCCCACGAAAAGAACTCACAGAGGTAACAACAATGGATCCAAAATGGCGGAGGGTGAGCGAAGTGATAATCCTTTCTCTTTTAAAACTTTTGTAAAATCAAAGCAGGAAACAATAGACGTGAAAATTAAGAAAAAGAAAGACAAACAGCACAATTCTCGCAAAGGGGAAATTTGTCCAGATGAATCACCTTTTCCGGAAGTTACAGCTAATAAGCCTGTTCATAGTCAACGAGGTAAGCTACAACCATGAATCGTGGACAAGTTTTGGGGCACTTTTGCATTTCTGGGGCGTTCTCCAATTCACACAGGTCCAATTCCTTCCCTCACCTCATAAACAATGTTGGACGCATGTATCCAGACTTTTTTTCCTAGTTTCAAATTTGTGTAGGGCGAGGGAGGGAGAACTGCAGGAAAATTTCGAAAAGGATGCGCTGTTTTGTGAGGGACCCGAGAAATGACAGAAAAATATGAATATTTCAGTACTGTCCCAAGGACTTTTGTCCATGATTGTAGGTGGTAGAAACCTACAACCTGACCTAAAAATGAACACGCCCCTCAGAGTTACTTATGAATGTGAAAAAAGAAACGGCTATATCAACCTGAACTGTGTAAGAAACAACAAGATCTTCATTTACCAATAAATTTGACCAGGCCCGTACGAAACTTGCAGCTCTGTACAGCACCATAAAATTGCTTCAAAATAGCTGTACAGCTAAATTACAGCTGTTCAGCAGCATTTTAGAAGCCAAACAGCAGCTTCATTCAAGTTGCAGCGGGATGCAAAAGCGCTGTGCAGCCTTTGAAGGCTCTTTGAAGCTCTCGGCAGCGGTTTTGCAGCACAGTTGCCGACTTTCAAATGCTGCGAAGGAGCTACAGTAATGCTACAATTCAGCTGCGGTCGATCTGACTTTCTTGAGCGCCAATAACATGAATCGCCAGATAAAGCCTTGGCACAGATTACGGCTTTTATAACGCAAAAACTTTGACTGTACCTCTAAGAAATCTGAGTAAGTTTGTGTGTAAGGAAGATCACTTATTGAATAAACCTCCAAATTCTATGCTTTCGGAATAAAGATTTCAATAAATTTCATTCCATGACCGGCGAGTGTGGGAATGTTATCGCTAATTCCCTGGAGACATTCTAGGCCGTAATCTAATTGGTCGGTCCTTTTGCACGAGATCCCATTACATCTCTAGACAAACACGGGATCACTCAAACATTTGCGACCGTTGAATGAAAGGCGCAAACATTCTAAGTTTTTTTGCGTCTAGTTCTGTTTCAAGATGGAAGTTCTGTTGAAGTTTTTGGATGGAACAGCTCAAACGTATTTGCAAACAACGCAATGAACAGTGACTTCTACGCTAAGTATCGACGAATCGAACCAGAGCAAGCAACACAGATACAAGAATCTCATATGGGGTTTGCACTTACAAGATTCTTATACGCTCGTGGTAATGTTCGTTCCTTAGTCCATTGTAAAATTTAACGACGACCAAAGTAAAATTGGGCTGATTTCTTTCATGAAAAAAGTGTAGAAGATCGTGGATCATGGACAAAACGTCAAGGTGAGCAATGTCCAGCTTAGCCCTTTGCAACGAATCAAAATATCATTTGCCTGCTGGCCATGTAAACTTTATGTAGAACAATCGCTGTTATTCTCTTTATTTTTTAAGAAGATAATTTTCAATGTCTGCATGTTAATGGATGTTCTTACATTCAGATGAGTGACTGTGATTGCTAAATATTTACAAAGCGAGACTGTTGCAGATTTGTTCTATGGCTCGTGCTTTTGTAACGTGTACGCGTAGATACTAATAAAGTATAAGTTGCTACTAAGGTCTTGTCAACTCCTCTACCATGTATCGTGACTATTGTATTATTGGAGCCTGCATTTCTTTTTTTTGTACTAACGAGTGGTAGGCCATTACCGGTAACAACATTCTTTGTCTTTTCGAAGCCACTTTGCAGCGCAGATCATGATTCGGGAATTCTCTGCACCGCTGCAAAAGTGTTGTTTATCGCTGTCAAAGGGCTTTCCACTGCAGCCAAAATTTGCGGCTGCTGCAGCCCAGCGCTTTTACAGCTCTTTTGTAGCGCTTCTTGAAGCCATTCTGCAGTGCTGCAGCAGCGCTGCTCGTTTCGTATGGGGGGTCTTCATTTTCTACAAAAACCCCCCAAAATGTAGAAAACTACGACCCTCCACAAAATCATTGAAAATGGCTCGAAACGGCATCTAGACACAAACCAAACCAAATATATCCAATAGTGTGACAGTCCAAAAATTAAAGAATTAAAGTTAATCAGAAAAAAAGGAACAAACCTCATTTCAGTTATCAGCAAAAAAAGCTAATTTTCCAAGTTGGTGTACCACACGATTTTATATGGTCAAGGCTTATTAGACAGGGCTCTATATCCTATCTTCCTTGTCTATAAAGAAGAATAGAACATCTAACTACAGTTGAACCTCCATTAAGTGGCTACCCTCTATTAAGGGGCGAGTTAACAAAGTCCCGAAATAATAATTGTAAAAGAATGGGGAATTACACCTCTATTAAACGGCCACCTCTATTAAGCAGCTTCAGCCACCTTTTGGCCTTCCCAACAAGAATTCTTCCAGTATTTTCACCTCTCTCAAGTGGACATCAAGCGGCCAAAACACTCAGTTTGGCTTTATTGCGTGCTCCTCTTGTCGCCCGTAATCTCCAGGTTGTTATTATGCATGTGTCGCATATATGTAGCCAGCATTGGTTTTGACTTCCACTAAGAATGAATGGAATGCCCTTAACGCAATTCGATCACGCACTTTTGGACCTTCTATCACTCGTAATCTAATCATGCGTATTTTGATCATCTGTCACTTAAAACTTATGCAAAGCACAGTGTTGGAGCAAAAGCATTTCCACCTATGATCGTTGTCACCTGCGCTCGGTAACCTTTGTTTATGATTAGTGTTATAGCAAAATGATTAGTTGTATCATGATGTGCGTTTTGCAATTTTGGGTTTTTCTGTTCCGTCAATCATCTTAGCAGACCTCTTAGAAAACACATGTTTACTCACACGAGTTAAAAAGGTCATGGTTCGTGATTCATGATTGGTGGATTTTGATCTGTTGTGTTTGTTTCTTGTTTCAAGGTTCGTTGCTTTGTGATTGTCCTGTTTGGGGAAATAATCAACTAGTTAAGTTTGCTTCGTAGATTTTTATGATCTTTCTTATTCTTGTCACTTCCTTCGACAAAAATTCCACTCACCATCGGGATTTTCTTCGCTATTCTTGAGCAGTCTAGAGTCATTCTCAGCCAAGCTAGGCGAGCATGTTACATTGTGATTTGCCTTAACCCCGCCTTCACTAAAATGATTGACTGAACAGAAAAACCCAAAATCCCTTCTAAGTTTGCAATACGAGCAGCGCGATACAACAAATTTCGCGGTAAGAATATGATGAAAGAAAATAAAGTCCGAGATAGAAGGTGCCAACCGACTGTGGACATTATTGTGGACCAGTAATGCTGTTCCCATTGGTGTTTCTTTCAAAATAAAGTGATGTTTCTGCTTAAGATTATGCTAATTTTATGATGAACCTCTATTAAGCAGCCAACCTCTCCATTAAGACGCCACTTGCCTGTACCCCAAGAGTGGCCACTTATTAGAGGTTCAACTGTACCTATTTACTGTCAGGTAGAAAGCAGAATGTTTAAGTTAGTGCGATCAAGTTGAAATTACCCAAATGAATTCACCGTTTGCCTTTACAGGCCATGTTGATGTTAACCAAGAACCTGGTAATACAAATCCCTTCTCATTCAAAAACTTCTTGTCAGATGATCTGGCATCAAGAAATAAACATGTTCTTCAGGTATTTATAGTTAATCGTTTTCTTTTATTTTCTTGTCATACACATACCAATAATTTTCTGTCTGTATGTACAATAATATTAAATTACTTCATACAGACCCTAATGTGGCATAATTGAAATTATTATTCATTCAGAATATTTCTCAAATCCCATGGCTAATTCTTCACAACCAGCCAGAGTTGACTAAATTTGGAAGTCATTTTTCATTACTTAGAAATTAATGATGTCAATAGTACAGTATAAATGACAGAAAAATAGGGGGCAATTAAAGAGCACTGGGGACGAGGTTGCATTGTTGTTGTTTTGGTAAAGCAGTACAAAATGGCGGAACATTTCCCACACGTTTTGCAAAGGAGAAATAGCCAAACTTCTGCCTAACATCACAAGAACAGCAACAATACCAGTCAATGGATGGCAAATCCACCAGTAGTGGATCCAGACCTTCAGATAAGGAGGGGGGGACGGTCATCCAGACACTGAAATAAGGGCGAGCCGCTGCCCCCCCCCCCCCCAAAAAAAAATTTTGGATCAATTTAGGTTTCTGGGAAACTGACCACCCACCCCTTCCCTAAGTCAATATTATCACTTACTTCTCACTTAGGGCAAAATGTTGGCTTAGGGGAGGGGTAGGTGGGCAGTTTTGGCCTTCCCTGGATCCGTCACTGTCTACAGAACTAAACATCTTATAATCTCCTGAACTTGCCAAGAAACATGCAAATGAAGAAGGGAACTTAACATCAATGGAGGTAAGCATGTTTAAGCTTGTTTTTAAACTAGGAACAAGACACTACAGATCGTACACTTCGGCGTCGTGGTTGTGGAACTAATTAATTGTAAATACGGAGGAATAGTAAGAAATCAAATATGGTAAGAGTAAGGTGTTAATTTGTGAAATTATGGGATTTGTCAGGATATTCTGAAAAGAGCAACATCCAAGAGGCCTACTTGCCAAAAACTAGCATTTTGGGACAAATTGTCTCCGAGGTATTAGCCCAGTTATGCTCTGATGACTCCATACAAATCCTTAAAAAAAAAAAATTCCAAAGTTTTTCTTAGTCACATCAGGCTTCAAAAACAGCATAGCAGTCTCATGTACTGATTAAAGATATGTAAGGCATGGGTAAGGAGTCAATTACGTTGAGCATGGAATTGGCTAAAACTCAAAGTCACGAGTTCGAATGTTTTGAGGATAATTATTCACTGACTATCAGCACGCAGGGATGTCGGATTAACACAAGGAAGTTTAACCCTAAAGGAACATAGCCTTTACAGAGCTTTAAAACACAGCATCCACCAACACAAACTTGACTTGAACTTTGAGTAAAACTAAACAGCCTCTACCAATAATAACAAACTCTCACTTGAACTTCAGATACTGAAAATCAACCTTTGTCACACTTGACTAAACACAGCAGTCCAGCTCATGGGAAAAAACTTAGATCGTCAAAAGAACTCGCTTGGAACTTGTATACTGTTTGACATAAGGTTCTAGAAAATACTAAACAGGCGAATAGTAGTAGCTTTTCAACATATTTTATGAATTCAGTAACTGATGCAAATCTGCTGACTCATGCTGAAATGTAAACATGCCCTAATTAATTATTCATGTATAATCCAAAAATGTAGAGAACGTTCGAGAAAGTTATGCAACGCATGAAAGCAATTTTACTACGTAACACTCAACAAAGACAAAATGTCTTTGTGCAGCATTTTGTAACCTTAAATTCATCTTAAAACAGTTCGAAAGGAGGGCTCACTCGTGAAATGTTTTTCAACATTCGAAGAGAAATTTTGTGTCTCTGCGCGGCCACGAAATATCCTCTATTTATTCCTCGAGTAATTAAAGACTAAACTCGAAGTGATCTCAAGATATCACAAAGTAGTCGGGTCTCATTTCGTGAAATAGTTGAAACAAGCCGAAAAGTCACGAACTTGCTCGCCCAATCTTGTCCCGAGACTAGTGCATCATTTCATGACTATTTTTCATATCCCAAACTACCGTGGGTCGCAGTAGCGCAATCGGCTAATCCCTCAACTTAGAGTCTCCTCTGATCTGATGGGTCACACAGGTGAGTCGGTTCAAACCCCTGGGACGCCAAAATGATAATTCTTTCTTCCTCGAAAAAGTTAAAGAATAAATCAAAGAAATCGAAGTGATCTCAAAATATCTAGAACTAATTCAACTCTCACTTCGTCAAATAGCCAAATAGAACCGAAAACCTACAGACCTTGCATACCTAATCTTGTCAAAAAATTGCAACTTTGATACATTCCTGAGTGTCGCAAATCCTTTACTTTGGCTCCGCCGAAGTAATTATTTTGAATGGATAATAAAGAAATATTGTATTCGGCTTTTGTGTGATCTATAGAGTTATAGAGGTCAACTCAGAGGGTGTTATCCACCTCGGTCTAATGAGCCTCTCGATAATTCTTTAGATCATACTCAGCCTCATGCAATTATGTCTAATTATTATTTCAATAATTATACCATGTTAGGGTCTAAATAAATAGATTATGCAGAGTCTAATCTAAAGAATTGTGCAGATCAAGGAGGACCAATTACACTGCTCCTCAATCTGCATAATCTGCATGGGGATACCTATATGTATTATCTATCTTCTACTTATTTTCTTGTCTCATACTTAAAATGTTATTATTCTGACATCTTTCTCACTTACTCCAGCAGTAACTAACATCTTTAATATTAAGCAGAGGCATGTACAACATGCATGAGGTATTTTGATGTGTCTTTGTGGGGAGTGTTTTCTTTGCCAGCAAAGGTCCTTTAAAACCCCAGTAGCCTGTGAGAAATTTCTCCAATAATGACCTAGTAAAGTGAGCCGCAAGGGAACATGCGAGCAAGAGGGACAGAGGAATGGGACAGCTTGCCAGGATCTCTTATAAATTGTCATTTCTCCTTCCCCTAGATGTAGCGAAATATAATATACGTGTACCATTAACTGAAAAGTGACTCACCGTCAATTAATTTTGATTGATGACATTGCTGGCCAAAATTTTAGAAACATGATGCTCATGGAAATCAAGAAAATTACCCAGCTGTCTACCCTGATCCTTCTCCTTTTTCCAAGGAAGAAGACCATTCTCCATCTTTCATTCAGTGAAAGATTACTATGGATCACTGTGTGGTTGTTGTTGTTGTTTTACGGTTTAGTTTAGATCTCAAGCCCAGGGATTATACATCATATGGCAGGATTAGGCTGAAAAAAAATTCTCACCAGGAAGCCTTTCAATCTTGTACATAAGTTGTAAATAACCCTTCACCGCCTGCAGGGATACGTAACAGGACACAGGATCAAGGAGAGGTTTTTCACACAGTGTCTTATTTCATTTCAGTAAAAATACCGGGAGTCTCCACATCTAAGTGAGTCCTAAATGTGTTCATTGCAGTCTTTACTAAGGATACAGTTGTTTGCGAAGCCTAAATCAGTCTGTGGTGTTTTGCATGAACGCAAAGCCTGAAATTTCTGCAAGTCTGACCATTACCGGCCGTTTACTAAAGAACGTTTACAACTATTTTTTGAGCGTAAATACTAAACAATGTTTCATTCTGGCCTGACCTGAATGAAAGCCTCGCGCTTTATCGATTTTGGTGAGTTAAGCAAGTGTACCAGTATGTAAACCCAGCAAAATCTTTACTGGTTAGTGGCAATTCATTGATAGTTTTTTTTATAGGTAATTCAACTCACTGGATGCACTTTTACTTTAATTCAAGGAATTCAACTCAAGTTTTCATTTTTTTACTTCGGATTTCTCTCAAGTGCGTTGCTTTACACAGGAAAAGATGTTAACACAAGGATTACAAGCCTATTTGCCCCAGTGTTGTAGAAATACGTAAGTGGGAATTCATACGAAAACTGCTGCTAGCCACGTGAGTTAAACAAGGCAAAGTTTCTGGAAAATGTTCAATAACTGACGTTTAGTTTCCCTTGTGACTTACAAGGTGTCATAAAGCACAACCAAATAATTAAAAGAGCAGCCTCTGAGGCAATGTCTACAACACCTAAACTTGCAGAATGCTTTCTTTAGTTACACTTAATAATCTATAGCCAAAGGTGATTTCAAATCACCGTAAGCTCATTTGCAGAAATTTTTTTGTCGGCCTAAACCTGTCATCATAAACCAGCAAATCAGAAGGCTAAGGGGTTGCCAGGAAAATGTATTACAATAGTAAATCTGGGCACGTTTGTTGTGTTTGTGAGTTTCCCCAAAAGGAAAGCAGTTGATTTCATATCCAAGCGGATACCTGGAAAATCAGTCTTCTCATGGAAAAAAGAAAACTATTGCAGTGATAAATGATTTTTTTTAAAACAGCTGGGAAAGTAACAAAATGTGATTTCTGATGATGCTAAAGTAAAAACAGAATGCAGTTGCTTTGAAGTAACACTTCTTTGCTGAATTCAAGGAATATTGTAGATCTGACTCAGGTTATAGGCTATGATCCAGACCAGAAGCTCCAGGCCAATTATCTTCTTTTACAAGGCTTGTTTTAGTACGGATTGAAATATTTTACTCCTTTTAGGAATGCGTTTTTTTAGCCTGATAAGGGTATTAACTGGAAGCAGCTGATACAGTTTTCATGCTTTGCGATTTCCGGGGTGGAAATGAAAATTTATAAGAGATCATTGCAAGCTATCCTTTCCTTCCCCACCCCTCGCACTCTAGTCCTTTTTTGCATGCGGTTCTTGTGTGACCTCTTTCGACTCCCCCAAAATGGAGAGCTTGCTCGCAATCTAGAACACTAGCTCCAATTGAAGCTCTCTTAATGGACATGCTTGTAAACTGAAAGCTCAACTTACGGCTGCCTAAACAAAAGCCTGTATGAATGCTTTGGTTACAAAAATATTCTTATAAGTGGTCAACTAGATGCTTAGTAACTTTTTCTGGTTCCCAAGGGTTTCCACTTCTACTATATTAAAAAAATGGAAATAACATTTGGTTAAAAAATGTAAGTTATTTTTATTTCAGACTTTTGTGAACGGGTGTCTAGAAAACGAACACCCTAGAAAACAAAGACCGAAGACCTAGAAAAGGAAGACCCCCCTTAAAATCACTTGGAAATGGCTTGAAACTGCTTATAACTACTTCTAGACACTAGAGGAGTGAAAGAAACAACACGGTTTTCAAATATTATCCAAAATTTTGACCAGGGTCTTTGTTTTCTAAGCCTAGAAAACAAAGACCTAGAAAGCGAAGACCTAGAAAACGAAGACCTAGAAAGCGAAGACCTAGAAAACGCCAAAGAAGCTCCCGGAGCTAAATGTCAACATGTGGCCTTTTGACCTTCACCTCAATCAAATACAAAACTGTCACACAACCTTTGTTATTATTAAAATTTTAGAAACTAAATGTGGTACAACAAAAATATTATTACACTCATTTCTTTCACAGGAAAATATGAACCCATAATAATATTGACCTGCTCCCAACGTCAGTGGCTTCACAGCTCAGTTGGTAGAGCATCGCACCGGTATTGCAAGATCACGAGTTCAAACCCTGTTGAAGTCCTGATTTTTTTTTTCAGGCTTCTTTACACAATTGCATAAATTGCATTCACTGCGACGATCATTTCTTCATTTTTAAAAATATTATAAATCAAAACTGCGATCAAAACAAGAAAACCAGACATATATATATAGTGTAACGCCTTGCTTTACATTTTTAAACACATAAATCAGTGAAAGAAAAGATGTATTTGTGTGACATTTCCGGTTGAAGAAGAAGATAAGGGACAGACCTTTCGGGGGAGGGGATTTTTTAGAGCCGCATGAATTTTTCTCGTTATTATTTCCTTTGCATTGAATTTTGGGAATATTCTTTAAGACTACTTGGCGTGCGTATTTTTTTTCATAAGATTTTCCCTTGCACAAATATTTTTTTAAATGTACTTCGCCCTCACCTCCCCGCCCCCTCCAATAACGTTTCTAATGGTCCGTCACATTTATATTTGTATAATTTTGTATTTTTATTTTTACTACATCCTATAGATAATACATTAGTTGTACAATATCAATTAGTACAAGGTTGATTAAACTATGTGTACATAATAAAAAAGGAAAGAAAATTAGAATGGAGAAGGGCACATTATAGAAACTAATAATAATAATAACTTTATTAATCTCCTCAAAAAGGCTTTTCAGCTTAATTTACAATGTCAAATGTCTAAAACTTAGTTTTCCAAAAATACCCTTAAAAACTGCTGTTTTATTTTAACCTTAAATACATCTAAATTAGTGATAGACTGAAACTCGTCTGGGAGACTATTCCACAGCCTTTGGCCTCTGAAGGTAAACGCGCGCTGACCTGCAGCCGTCCTACAGAGTGGTATATATATGTAGGCAGTCCCTATTCCTGGTGTTGCAGTTGTGCACTTCCGATCTGGTTTTAAACTTCTGACAAAGATATGGAGGTGCAAGCCCATTTAAGCATTGAAATACCATGGTAGCATCCCTAACCTCAAGTTGTTTAACAATTGGCAGCCACTGTAACTGCTTAAGAATAGGTGTAACATGATCAAATTTCCTCGTTCCAGAAACTATCCGGGCTGCAAAATTTTGCTCTGTCTGTAATAGCTCGATGTTTTTCTTGGTGGTATTAGCCCATACTGATGAACAATACAATAATTTACTGAATACGAGAGAATTAATTATAGTGATCAACGTACGTCTATCAAACAGGTATTTTACGCGATTTATTTGACAAAGGCTACCTATACATTTCGAAGTTAATTGAGTTGTATGTTCGTCGTACGTTAAATTACAGTCCATTGTAACCCCCAGGTTTTCGCAGACTTAGATGATGTAATCTCCTTGCTGTGTAGTGTAATGCTTAGATCATCTGGTGTCTTCATCAGCAACTGCGGAGTCCCCAGAACCAGAAGTTTTGTTTTTTCCGGGTTAATGAGTAGACTGTTTTTACAACACCATGTGGCTATGTTCCTAAGATCTTCTGTCAGCTGAACTGCGGCTAAGGTGGCATCACGTACAGGAAATGAGAGGTATAACTGAGAGTCATCAACATAGCACTCTAACGACCCTACCTTAGTTACAGATGGTAGATCGTTGATGTAGATATTAAACAATGCTGGGCCCAAAATTGATCCTTGTGGTACACCATACGAGACTAGGCAGGGTTCAGATGTTTCGCAATGATGTGATCAATGCTGTCAAATGCCTTGGAAAGATCTAATAACACCAAGGCAGTGACTTGCTTGCGGTCCATTGCCTCCAAGGCTAGATCTGACATCAAAATATTGAGTGTCTCTGTCAAATGTTGTTTCTTATTCCCACTCTGGTGTCCACTGAGACAGTTTCTCCTCATTGCATATTCGGTGAAAACAAGAGGAAACAAATAACACAACACTAGCCAGCTTCAAAAGACGGGGCCATCATCATCACTGACCGCTCACATTTATCACAGCTGTTTGTGTATTACTTTCATGTCATGACAGTGTGAAAGGGGTGACAGTAGTGAGCAAAGTCCAAAACAGAAACAGATATCGAGCGTCCTTAGGTATTCACAGGACAATCATCGTGCCGGACTATGAATTATTAGAAGAAGAAGGACAGGGCATATTTCATAACAAAACAAGGTCTTACAGAACTTTAAAAGAAACAGCATTATCTCGTTAATGTTTAGCAAAACAAGTTGTTTTTTTAAAATTGCAAGGTCCGCAGTCCCAAAGTCGTTGCCAGTGAATTTAGACAAGTGTTGAAATCACCAGCTGCTTTAACTGGCGTAGTTGAGATTTAAACATTCAAGTGTACAGTGTGCTTGTTTCGCTTTACATGGATTAATGATCTGAACGATGGAGGAAAATTACAAGTGCTTGTTTGGTCCAGTGAACTGCGGACCGTGAACTGCGCTAGTAGGAGTTAATGTTGTTGGGTAATATTGCAGTGTTCCAGGTATTATTTTTGCGAGTCTTAGTTTTCCAGGTCTTACATGTAGTTTTCCGGGTCTTAGGTCTTGGGTCTTTTCGTTTTCTAGGGTCTTCATTTTCTAGGTCTTTGTTTTCTACAGTCTTCTTTTTCTAGGTCTTTGGTCTTTGGTCTTCGTTTTCTAGACACCCTTTGTGAACACCCCCAAGCATAAAAAGGACTTCTCGTCATGTTTTTAAAAAATGGTTGCATTGGAAAGCTCAAAGAGAAAGAGGAGTTGTTTTAATTTTGTGAGAGGGCAACAAACTTGCCATCTTTCCCTTTTTGTCATCAGTACAAAGAAGATAAAAAACATTCTTTAATAACAGACTGATGATAATCTATCTTCAGTTTTCTTGTTTTAGATAATCGATGATGAGGTCCATGAAGTGAAAAGTGTTCAAGAAGACATTCCACCGACTGTAAGAGCAAGCTCCATTTTCATTTCAGTCACATTATTTATTATTCATTCAAAATATTTCCCCGATTCTGATTGGCTAAAAGCACACAC
>NC_133202.1:20009141-20129141 GCF_958299795.1 Porites lutea
ACTCCCTGCTTTCCAGTCGCGACCCATCAAGCACTATAAGCAAGTCCGGATCTGTAATAACTAGTAATTTTTTTGACTAACTATTTCCTTACATTTCAAAAGGATTGTTAGTTTGCAAAAAAAGCTAACAAAGATTGAAAAAAGAGAAGCAGATGAGACAGCAGCCTTGGAAAATATGGTTCAGATGGTGGAAAAAAACCTGGAGCTCACTACAGTATGCATTTTTGCATTTCATCTTTATAACTCCCATTCCTTACCATTTTCACTTATGCTGGCTTGTTATCTAGTCTCATAGCTTGCATCAAGCATGAGTAAATAGCTTCACTGAAACCTTTACCTTGCTTTCAACTGAGTATAGAGGGAAAGCATTCAGTGTTTTTTAAGATAAAACAACACACATTACGTAGTCACACCAAACAAGTCTATGAAGCACTTAGATACAACATAGCTTGCTGTGATGTTGTGGCTCAAACCTTGTTGCAAATAATTTATAATTATTGGATGAAGTTGAGCAAAATATTGTGATTTGTCAGTGCATGGCGAGTAAATATTATTATTATTGATCTGCGAAACACTGACAAATCATGATATTTTGCAATAGCGAAGTTCAATAATTATTTTATCATTTGATGGCCCAGTTGGTTTTTACACCGTTATTTGCAGGCAGTTATTTGTAGGTAACCTTGTGGGCTCGCGTCCAATGAAAAGGAAGAAAACTTTACAAAAAACTATTTTTTAGGATCATAAATTTTGCTTATTTTGTTGTCTTCTGCTTTCTTAGCAAAGGGCCCTCAGAGCAGAGGCAACTGTTGCAAGACTTAAGGAAGAAATCAAAATATTGAAGGTACACAGAAAGACCATTTTACTTTTTTTATTTTAATTTTTGATGTAATTTTATCTAAGAAGAAGAAGAATTGCTGTCAGACTCTGGGGGGCGGAAAACCTGGCACAGGCTAGCTCATGACAAGCCAAAACATATCCAAATAAAACAACAGTTTTTCTGACAAACATGTAAAGACGCACTGGATAAAACCTCACAACTGCAGTTTAACATTATTACGACATTTTGATTTTCCGAATTTGCAAACCAAAGATTTGAAGAAAACCATATCAAGAACTTTGGAAAATAGTGTCTTGACATGGTGGCCTTGTACTTTCTATTCAAAGAGGCTTTCCACATATACTCAATGTTAAATGCAGAAGGGAACCTATCCGGGGCACCTGGAGCCTAGCATTAACACTGGGTTCTTTTGCATTCATTAACAAACCAAAATAAGTCCTTTGCAGTGAAATAGTCACAAGGTGGACAAAGATGTTACTATAAAGAGCATACAACATCGTACTTTGCCTGTGACAGCCTGATCTATATACAGAAAAATGGTTCAGCAATGTAGTCGCCTGTGTTAACAATAGTGGCTATTCATCTACGTGGAGGAGTTTATGGAAGAAGCTCTTGGATCAGCTAGAAACCCACCCTCATTATGGTACAGATATGGGGATGACACTTTCACCAAACTACACTGCTGTCATGTGGAGAAGTTTTCCCAGCATCTGAACTCCCGAGATCCACACATCAAATTCACCTTGGAACCAGAGGAAGACGTTAAACTAACCCTTCCTGAAACTAACCATTAAACTAACCCCAACTGCACAGTATTCAGGAAACCAACTCATACAGATCAGTATTTAAACTTTAATTCCAACCACCATCTAGAGAACAAACTCCCCATCGCTCACACCCTACTTCACTGTGCAGATCACCAAGTGACCGAACCAGAGGACTGAGAGAAAGAGATCAAACATGTTCAGGAGGTCCTGAGGGCTTACGGTTATCCTTAATGGACATTCCATCTGCAGAGCGGATGAGACAAGATCAACATGGGTATGCCATACATGCGAGGTACCTCGGAAATCCTTCACAGAATGATTAAACAACATGGAGTCAATTTTTACCACAAGCCTTTCACCAACCTCAGACAACAGCTTTCACACACCAAGGATAAGACCCCAACCCTACAGTAGTGCGGTGTGATCTATCATGTAAAATACAAAGACTGCGATCATGATTACGTGGGAGAAATGGCTACGGCTCTGGGTACCATACTGAAGGAGCACCAAGCATCGTCTGCAGTCATGAACATTGCTCTATATCAGGTCATTCCATCACACCTGATAACGTGAAGATTATACTCTCAGAAGACAACACTTTTAAAAGGAAGATCAAGGAGGCTGTAGAGATCAAAACAAGACACCCCTATCTTAACTGTGATTGAGGGCTAGAACTACCAAACTGTTGTGATTAAATTTCCTGTCACGTGATCACCCTGAGGTCACGTGACTGCTATGTAACCATGCACCTCAGTTATTTTATTTTTGGAAAATTCCAATTCTTTATTTTCCTTTTCTCGATGTTTTGCTTGCTTTCCAAAAAGTTCCTTGTAACATAAGTGACAAAACAGCCTCCTATGAAACAAGAGACCAAATGACTGCATATTAATCTTTTGTGGAGGAAAACAAAGCTGGGGATAGTCGATCAAATTAAAAAAAAACAAACAACTGTCTTCCATTATTTAAACTTCATAAAACCTTAATCCACAATGACCTTTTTTTATTAATTTTTAATTTTGTGTCATCAAACCATGTTTGACAAGAATCATTTGTCTCTATATTCTACACCAGACAGAGTCAGTTCCCATAGCAACATATAATCAACTATTGGATGCTAATCAATGTACAATGTCAGCCGTGAGAGATAAGGCACGAGCAGCTGCTGACCAGATGAATGCAGCAGCAAAGAATGCTGAGCAAGCCATAAGGTGTGTTATTCATATGCTTCCTCAAAGGGTATGTACATGTAAAAAGGTTTTATTTTTCATGCAATATGTATCCATGCAGGAAGAATAGAACAGAATCTAGAGAGAAAAGTGTTTGAAAAAAGAGGTGCACCCATGTTTTTCAGACTTGAGATGTCTGATATTTCTCAAATATAGGTGGAACACTGTGGTAAGTGTTTGATGTAGCTTTTCAAAGTTATGAGATCCAAAACGTTATCAGAAAAGTCAAGCTAAAGTTGGCAAATAACTTCATGGCAGTTCAGGTTCAAACGTCCTAATCTCTCTCATGGCAACTCCATTTCCGTTATTTTCTTGTACACCTGAATCATAATGTATCAGTTAACTGAACTTCTCCCCCCCCCCCCTCCTCCTCCACCCCCCAGGAGGTAGAATGGCCATGGATTTTAACAATGCAGTGGGGCCCTTTGAGCGGTTAAGGTTTTTTGCAAGATGACATTTGTAATTTTATCTGAGAACCCAGGAATACACTGAAAAACCAATTCCAAATCAAGACTGCCGGATAATATTATTATTAAGAGGGTGTCGATGGGGTAGTAGCAATGAAGGGTGATGGTTAATTTTCTCCGATTTTGACGGTTGACGATTAAATTTTAGAGCTTTTGACGTTTGACGGTTATAAAGTGGAAATTTAGTCCAAGAGTTGTACAAAATATTAACGTCTGTATAAATTGATGCTAACAGTTGTGTTTTGAAGGTTGTCTTCGCGTTTAAAATTTCAAAATAGTTTGAGATATAAGCATAAGGTAGCCTGTGTACACTGGCTTGTTTTAAGGTCTTGTAATGTCCAGAAGGAGTGTTTTTGAGAACATGTGAACTGGTTTTCCAGTTTGGAGATTTTTCAGGAGCCAGAAGTCCATGAACATCAGCTGAAATACCAATAAAAGAAAGATTTGAAATGCGTTGGAACTTTTTAACGGTCTGCATTTTTGACTTTTGACGGTAAAAATATTACAATTGACAGCAGACGGTGAAATTTTAGGCCGTTTGCCAGCTGACGTTTAACCCCTTTGAGACCCTTTTTGAGACCCTCTTTTAAAGGTCAAATTTTAGTATAAAACTAAAAGGCGGCGTCCAAGTTAGTAACAATTATTATTATTATCACAGTTTTTGGAACGCATTATGCGGTACCTCAATGTGTGTACAGAATTAAAGTTAGTGGTGTTGTGAAGTACTAATGGTGTCCTTTATAATATGTTATCAACTCTTAGAGAAATGTCTGTTGATTTTGTTCATTTTTTTAGCCAACTTCTAGCTGGAGTAGACACAGTGAAGTTTATATCACAACAGCTGGATTCCATTGACAGAATAACAGATGTCCATGTTCACTCTGATAATGGATGACACTAATTGTCACCTAGCTACACTGTATTGAAAAGCCTAGATCCCTCATGGTTCTTTTTATGATAGAGATATAACAATTTTATAAATAAAATTTTTCTACCCTTTGGAATGAAAAGTAAGTAAAGAATTACACGCTTAAAAGATACCACACACGGCTAACGGCAGGGTTGATACAGCTATTTCGAGAAAGGTTGTCGGCAAAAATGTGGACGCGACAATCCCGAAAGGTAATATAGGATATAGCTGGATATGATCGATACACTGTTCCTGACGACTGTAGCTGTCGAACCTACTGTAGCACTCGCAAACATATTTCCATGGACTTTTGTGCCAATTCTTTCAAATTTCTCTGCCTTTCGGGATTGTCGCGGGCACTTTTTCCGACAACCTTTCTCGAAATAGCTGTATACTTGTCAATAGAGTGTTTTCACATGACGTCACGGCGGCTATATTGGTGTCCCAAAACAATGAAACGGTGGCCATGTTGGTGTTCCAAACCAATCCTTTGGGAGTTAAACTCTTTTCTTATGCAAATGCTTTCTTTTGTTCCAATAAATTTGCATAAATGATGCATGGCCAAGTGAGTGACAGTGCTCTTTAACACGGATAATGAAGATCAGTAATTAGTATTTATTTTATAATGGAAGTTTTCACAAGATTCTATAAATCAATGTGGAATGTCTTTGATGTCGTTTAATAAACTCGCAGTACGTGTTTTATCAGGTCTAAAATGACGAGCGAGTGATTTTAGACCCGATAAAACACTGCTGTTCGCTTATTAAACATTACATAATCGTCCCTATTTATAAAGCGCTTTTTGCATAAAATTCCAAGAGCACTTACAGCGTCTTACATAATTGCAATAAAGTGTAAAACTTTAAATAATTAGCTTGCAAGTTGGTCTTCAAGAATCTCAGACGTTAGAAGAAATTCTACATAAAGCTATGAAAATTAATGTATGCTTTTCGAAAAAGAGGTTTCTATTTTTTTTTAATACACTGTGTCTCACATAAACGTATATTTTTGGTAAAGAATTCGTCTGTTTGCACACCCTGTTGGATGTTGTTGGGAGTTGTTGCACAAAGTTTGAAACCGGTCAAACGTTTAGCTACGTGCAACGGGACGCAACAACTCCCAACATTGTTGGCTCATCAGTGTTGTTAGACAATCATTACTGACTCCAATGGAGAGCGGGCTTTTCACGACGCTATTGGAAGAAATATGTCCAAAATAGTAAACCTAGCAGCCGGATTACTTAAGTGTATTTTGCTTCTTTTAAAAGCTAAACAAATGGCCGTTTCATAATTCCTTTGGCTTGTCACACCACATACTTTTTGGTTTTAGTTAGTACCTAATTTTCGCTTAATTGTCTAGTGTGTTTTGCGTGTGTGTGTGTCGTTTTTTTTTAAATTGGTAATAGTATTAGTCTGTAAATTGTGATTTTTTTTCTGTTTCTTTCTTTCTTGATTGTAGTTAACTTATAGTTGTTGTGGTAGAGTTAACATGTTTAAATTCCTTTTAAAAAAGTTTGGGGTCATAATCAACATCAATAAAATACCAAAAAAGGTCGCATTTAATAGAAATCAAACGTACGTCCGAGTTCACATGTAGATCTGCCAGCCCCTTATTTCAACTCGTGATATCCCTACCTTTTATTTACCGGAACAAGGCTGATAAAGGTCCTGCACAGGCCCGTTTCTCGAAAGTCCCGATAATTAACGGGCCCGGTAAGCTGTCTCCGTTTACATTATAGCCTGTGTACAGACGTCCCCCCCTCCCTCAGGAAAAATCGGGAGAGGAGACGTCTGTGAATCGCCGACGATAATCTTGTTCCCGTTTCCCCGGAATGTTGGGGACAGCCCCTGATTGGTTGTAATGTTAATGCCATGACGCAAATAATTTCCGGTGTTGTGATTGGTGAATGAACCTCAGAATAGATTCCCCGGGGAAAAGCTCAGCCTTTGTGGACATTCATATTTGTTTACCGGTATTTGTATTTCGGCTCTATCGAAAAGACATGAGAAGGTAAGACCACCGATGTCTGCTGCACCGGTTGTGGATGCATCTGTCGGTACCGTTCGGTATTGTAAATAAAAGAGAAGGCATACAAAATCCAACGTTAACAGCCAAGGCCGCGGGTCAAGCTTACCCCAAAAAGATTCTATTAATGAATTGATTATTTGAAAAAGTGAATCCGTTAGTCGTTGCCGTAACTGGTGTCAAATTTAAATCGGCATTCCTGTATGCGTAATGAGCAGTGAATATTTTAAGAGAACTTCTCTGCATTTGGTCAGATTGAAAATCTTTGAATTCAGGGAAACTGAGCTGGTAGATATTTTCTAACTAAATCGCGTGTGAATTCACGGCTCATTAAGCATGCAAAAATGCACACAGAGATGAATCTGAAATCTACAACCACCAACGGTTCAACTTAATTTCGAATAATAAATACATTAATGGCTTGACTGTAATCATCTTCAACATGAAGATTTTCATCTAGCCTGTGCACAGACGCCAGAGCTATTTTTCGACCTACCTGTGCCTTTTCAACTGTCAGCGAAAGAACAAAAAAATAATTTATGTAAATTTATACCGGAACACGATTAACGACGGCGATTCACAGACGTCTCCTCTCCCGATTTTTCCTGAGGGAGTGGGGACGTCTGTACACAGGCTATTTACATTAAAGACCGAGGTTTTTTTAGTTTTGCATCTAACACGATAAAACTGTCAGTTAATGAAACAAAATGGAGTAGTTTGCTAGCCAGGGGCCCGTTTCTGGAAAGTCCCGGTGACTTTTCGGGCCCGAAATCAAATCTTCAAATCGAAATATAAAGAATAAGAGAGCAGGTCCTGGCTAGCAGACTACTCCATTTTGTTTCATTAACTGATATTTTTATCATGTTAGATTAAAACTATTGAAACTTCGATCTTTAATGTAAACGGAGACAGCTTACCGGGCCCGTCAATTATCGGGACTTTCGAGAAACGGGCCCCAGGACCCGCGCTCTCATTCTTTATATTTCGATTTGAATATTTGGTTTCGGGCCCGTAAAGTTACCGGGACTTTCGAGAAACGGACCTCAGACCCTTTCTGTCGGAAGCGGCGGAGCCTCCTATCTTGGCCGTTATAGGGAGTACTCCCCCCCCTCTGGGGTAGTATAAATGTTACCACTTGTACTCAGGAGCCTGCAGTTAATGGCCAGGTCAATTCTACTTTCTCTTTGCTCTCGCATTATGGGTGGTGGTTACAAAATTAGGAGTAACTACCCCCTCGGCCCCTCAGAAACAAAGCAACAGAGCACGTGACCATATTACCAACTTCCCATGGAAACCAAGATGGCGTTTGAAGCAAAAGATGTTAAAGAAGTCTTTCTTCATTTAGACGTCGAAAAACGAAAGAAAATGTTGGCCAAACTTCTCCATTTTCCAGAATTCAACGCAGAAGACGATTTAAAGACGGCTGTTCTAATTGACAGTTATTATGAACTGCTGTCTCATCTGGTTGAAAACGGATTTCCATGGCGGGAGATCGCGTCGTTCCTTGAAATTTTTAAAAGTTTGTTAAATAAAACACAAGGTAAGAACTACAGTTTGGAAGAAGGTAATAGTGGAACTAGAGTAACGTAAAAGAGCATCGGGTGATGGTAAGAGTAGCAGAATTAGTGCCGGCAAGTTGATTCAAAGGTTAATATTGTAAAGCTTATGAACTAATTCATACAATCTTCCCGGGACAATCTTCAGTGAGAGAGACGTACCAGTCTGATAACTTTTGGAATACCGGGTAGTAAATATTATCATGACCTCTCCTGCTAAAATTAATGGCCTCACTTACCTTTCTAGGTACGTGAAAGATTTTGTTCGATCCTCCAACGCTTTCTGGAAGGTCACTCGTTCAAACTCATCACCATGATGGAATGATTACATTTCCATACATGTAATAAGGGGGACATTGGGGTACCCAATAATGTGATACCAAATAATGAAATACCGAGTCAAAAGTCAACATAATAGCGATACTGCAATTTCGGTTGGTCAAGCTTACTGAAAGTTGCGTCCAGTAATCAGTACCTGATTGAAAAAACATTGTCTCTAAAAAAGTATAAACCATGAACAATGAGGCTTCAAAGATTTATCAGTATACATTTACTAGCAAAGCAAATTCAAAGTTCTGAAAGTTCTTTCAACAAAAGTTTACATTGTTACAAGATGGTTATGTGGATGCAGATCCCTAGGGTACTTTGTTTAAGGCATGCCATTGTCTTTTTATGTCTTCCAAGAAAGCTTTTAGGCCACTCCTATCTTATGATTTTCAAGTGTGTGTCACTGAAATGGCTATCTCTCTAATTGTAGAGATCTTTGATCTGCAGGTGAAGCTGTGATCTTATTGACAAAAACAAACTGTCTGACCTTTTCTGAATGCATCGTTGCAAATTAAAAACCCTCAGTAAAGTATTAATGTTGTAGTTAATTTTTAACCTCAGGTAATTTTTGTTTTTGCTTTTGTTTTTGGGTATGGTAATGTCTGCAAATGAATTTGAAACATAAGAAAAATAAAAATTACTTGAGATAAAAAAATTAACTACAGCATAAACATTTCTGGAAAGAACTATAAATTTGTAATGCTAACAGTTTAGTTCTACCCATAAATCCATTAGGTTCCACTGTTCATGATTTATACTTTTCAAGTGACAAAGTTTTTTAACTCAGAAAAAAAGTGGCAAGGCCATTTTTGCTGAGTTATTGTTATGTATAAGAGAAGTACTCCAGGGGAGAAGCTGTTTAAGGCATTAAAATGCATTAAAACTGCAACCCTGTTTAAGACACCAAATAGTGAAATTAAATACTTTTTTTAAGATTGAAGATCCCATAAACCTATACCATGCAGAATGGCACATACCAAGTGAGCCAAACATGGAAGTTCCCTCCCCCTTCAGCACATGCGTCCATCTGTAAACTCCCAAGGGAACCATTTTCCATATATGGAAGCAAAGAAACATTGCATTTGTTAATGACAACATAACGTCAAGACATCATGACTAATTTCAGTTGCGTGCGTGAGAGATCTACTGTATTTACCCATTTTTCAGGGTAGTTTTCCAAAATATACACAAGCGTACTTGTCAACCAAAGTTTTCATGCTAAAGAACAATTTCACTACAGTATCATTCAAAAGTAATACTAAATTTATAGTGATTCTGGTATAAATCACATGTATGTATTCTATTCATACGTGTTGATTTTTTACAAATATCCTTTTATTCAACAGGCATGTAAAAGATGAAACATGATCTATGACGTCAAAAAATTATTTTGTAAAAAAACAACAGATCGATCGACTTGTGTCATGATCGATCCCAAAAGATTGTTAGCATTATCAATAATTACAGGAAAATACATAGATTATTTTCCGAGTTTTGTGGCTCACAGCCACTTTGATTTTAATCAGGTGTATTTTAGACAGGAGAGTGCAAATGAATGGTAACCCAATACATTTAAGGATCTTTTTTCAGCGAATAAAGCAGGGCTTGATGATACCATAATACCGCACATAAAATTTTAAATTACTGAAATACCACTTGAAAAAAAATTTAATAGTGCAAAAATTCCAATTCCTCCAGGATCCATGCAAAACTACAACCAAAGCTATGGGAGGGCTTCCCCAGTGGGGGAAAGGTACTTCCATGTATGGACTATTTAAATAGTTTTGTTCCCCATGATAGGGTATGGTTTTAAGGGTCTTCATCCTGAATTAGGGTATTACTTTTGCCTTTGTTGGCCTTGTGTTCCCAGTGTGATCAACAGATAGGGTATCGTTATAATATCAGCTAAAATTCAAGTTCTTAAAGTTAAATCCCTAGCTACACGAGAAAAAGTCATCTGTTAAAACTGAATTTTACCTTAGAGTATGAGGAAAGCAATTTAAGGAAGATTTGTGTTTCTATTTAACAATTCTCCCATGAGTGCACATTGGATATGAGATGGTAGATAACCTGAACGAGGCACGTAGTGCCGAGTTGGCTATAATCATCTCATATCTGAACGTCACTGTGAGTGGATTTAAAAACGCCCACAAAATATCTTTGAGAATTCTTCCCGACTTTATTTGTAAAAAAAATTCGAGTTTCAACTTTTTTTTAATAAATTATTTTGAGCAGACATGTACAGTTACCATATTTGGAGAACATGGTACAATGGCTCATATACCATGATGGCTAAGCCAGTCAGAGCTCTAGAATTGCATAATTATCCAATGTTTCAGTTTTTAATAATAAATGATATGAGATATTTGTTTATGTGCAGCTGTGAAGCGTACGGTTTTCAGGCAGTTAAAATAGTCTCCGGGCATAGTTTTTAGAGGGGACTGGTGAAATGAAAGGCACCAAACATCAAAGATAAAAACAACAGTGCTGTAGTTTATGTTGGAGGCTCCCTGATGGTGCACAATCCTTTGTTTTCCGTTGGCAAATTGTGACGGAATAAATTAATGGGATGTTTCCATTGGTCAATACTATCAAAATGCTAGGAATGCTATTGAACATTGTGCACCGTCAGGTCCACGAAGACATGTAACAAAGGAGTCTGACAGGTTTTATAACCATTCCAATCCATTACCTATGGTCTGGGTTTGGGCCTAGAATAGGGTATCATTTTGTAGGAAACTGATCAGTGGGTTGAAAATTCTAGTCTAGACTAGAGAATTGACACTCCGAAAACAAAGAAGTCAGCAAACCTTAATTTACCCACAAGTCAGTTAAATAGCAAAGAAAGCGTCGAAAACCTCAGTAAGCCTCAGTAATTTCTGGAAAATAAGTGACTCTAGGATAGGGAGAAATTTTGGAAATTCAGTCTAGTTCAGGGTAGCAAAATTTTTTAAAACTACAGTAAGTCTGGTAAAGGCTATGAGTTCCAGGGTCTGAGCTGCACATTTCCACACAAACATTTCTTAAGTGCCTTTCCTGGGAGCTAATAGAAATATTTATCATTTTCTTTTGCCTTGAAGGAACATCTGTCGTGGAGGCCATATCTTTGTTTAAAGAAGAAGTCTCCTGCAGTTCTCGGTACTTTGGCGACAACAGTCTCAAGTGTGCAATAGATTACTTATTTCTGACTTTTTTTCAACACTACAAGTTATATCAGTTTCTGCTGACCAAGGAAAGGGCTTGTGAAATTACAAATCTTCATTGTGTTGTTGAACCACCAGCAACATCACTGTTCTCTTTAATGGAAGGTGTACCAAAGAGTGTTTGGGATGAACAACAGAGGTTACAACAAATCGATGAAATTGAACAGATAAGAAATCAGGTAACATTGGTATAATGGACACACTCTGGGACACAATGTTGTGTTTTTTTTTTCAATCACACTGTAAAACAAGTTTGCAACATATTTTTAGTTAAGGGTGTAACTAGTGTTGTTTGGTCATTTTATTATTTTGGCTCTTCAGTTAATGTTAGATGGAGAGTTGATGGAGATAAACAGATAGTACTGGTCCTAGAGATATTTTGCTGTATTTAATACTCTTCTAAAAGGAGCTGGATCCTAGAGAGGGGCACTCCCATATGATATTGATGGACATGTTCAGCATAGCAATAAGGGGTTTGAAATTGCAGGTGGTTTTTTCACTTAGGGACTGCTTCAGGGTGGAAAACAGAAAGGTAATATTTTACCATTTAATTTATTGCTAAGGGTTGCATGTAAAGAAATTATTCATGTAGATAATTAAGGACTGATCGCACTATTGCCTGCATAGGTGGTGGTAATAGCAGGCAACTGGTGCTGTTACTGGTGGCAGAGCCTTAAGAAGATTGAGCAAAACTCAAACTTGTGATTTTCTCTTGTGGCTTCTCTGCTCACGAAAATTCCTCCAGGCTTTGCTTGCAAGAAAGTATTCCACACATCAAACAATCCCACCAGAAATGATATGCTGGCTCGTGACACTTTATTGGAAGATTAAGTCTCTTTTAGGGATTAGTCAAGCCTGAGCCGTGCCCAATTGGTCTCCTTTGGTGTGGGAGTACCCCCCCCCCCCCAACTTCCCCCGCTGACCCGAGCTGGATAACAAAATTATTCTCTTTAATTATCCAACAGGAAAGAGAAGCATACTTTGAACAAGAAATACAGCAGGCTGTTCAGCGGCTGGAAGAACAGTTTTATGAATTTGAATCGTTACCAGAACATGTAACAAGAGAGCAACTAACCTCCATCATTAGAAGCATTGCTATTAATAAAGCAGCTGTTACAAATGCTTCAATCAGTCAGAAAATACAACAAATACAGGACTTGCTGGAGTTCAAGTATAAACGTAGCAATGTTGATAATGAGACTGTTGACAAAGATGGCAAAAAATCTGCAAAATCAGGCAGGCGTTCTGGCAGGAAGTGAACTTTATCCACTTGGAAGTAAAATTGTACGGTGTAAAAATTACTGTGTCTAAAAAACATTTGTAGATCTTCCTGTGTTGATGAACTTCCATTTTCCCCTTCAGGAAGTACTTACGTAACCTAAAGAAATTGCAAGACTACCAAAAAGAAGGAGATCTTTTAGGTGTCTGAACTAATTTTTTGTTGGGTTAAATTTCTTTAAGAGAAACAGCTTTTAGTACGCAGATATTTTCAAGCTCTCCGTTACAGTGTGTTATGTATTAAGTTTGACAATGAACAGCTTGCTCGCAGGCTAGGCACGTTTTTTTTTTTTGTATATGAGCCCTTCATTATTGTGTTTCAAAGTGGTATAGCATGGCCTACGGAGCAGTTTTCAAAGTGCGGGGGCTGATCTACCTCTTTTGAAGTGAAGTTGGGGGGCGGGGGAGGGGGGATGTGGGATTGTGGACTTTAAAAATGGTTTACCTGGTGCCGACTCAATATTTTTTAATACAGTTACAACTCATCATGTTAGCCCAATCCGGGTCAAAGGCAACAACTAAACGACAAATAATCTGTGAAATTCAACATCTTCACTGCACTCGACACTCAGTCGTTCCGATTACATTCGATTACATCATCCCACGATTCAGGGGTCTGGCCCAGTCCGTTTCAGTCCTCTCTACTTAGTCCTTTACATTCTTCCCCTCTAAAAGAAAATGTTGTCCTCAACATCATACAGAAATGGTACTCTCGTATGCTATCACAATATCAGTTCCTTGCACTAAACGTAATTAACCTGGCTTACTCTAGTCTTTCTCTTCTGCTGCAGTAACATCGCACATCATCGCACATAACTCGATACAAGGAGCTTTCCGACAAAAAAAAACGGCTATGTATAATGAGTGACATACAACGGTTGAAAGTATTGTTTTGGAAACTAGGGCAAAGCAGTTGACTTAACTGACAACAAACACTTTTAAGTCCTGAAAAAAAAAACAATATATAAATAAATGACGTGGCTAAATTTCTTGTAGGTTCACAGGCACAGCCCATTTTCCTAGACTCGTTAATAACAGTAAGGTACACGAGTCATCGGCCCAAACTGCAGAGGTACATGTAGACAAAACATTGACAACAGGGTTTCCACACAGGTTGCAACATGCTGTGGGTATGATGCTGAATTCCCTTGCACTCCCACAGTAGTCCACGGTTGGAAGGACGGCTGTTCTTGTACATCATAAGTCATCCTAAGTGGGGGTCTGGACTTTCGTTGTGAATGCCTCGGGAGTCCCTCATCCACAGCATCAGCGTCATCATTTGAAGTAGCCACCTGTTCACAGCTATCTTCGGTCCCTCGCTCCTGGTCCGCGTCATCAGCATAAAAGGGATCAGCGTCCTGTTCTGCTGGCACCGGTGCATGTTCATATCCCTCACTAACTTGGCACCTGCAGACTCAAAAAGTTCCTCAAATTGATGGTGTGTTAAGTTCGGCATGTCGTCAGCATTGCTGGATGTTCCTTCAGTGGAAGGCTGCCGTTTGGTAACTTTTCTTTGTACCTTTGCTTGTACTGATCGGAGCTTCAACAGGTAAGTAAGAGCATAGCAGGAAGAGGTTGCGATGAAGAACTCTGGACCTTCCACCTCCATTCTATGGCATGACCTCGTACACTGACTGGCATGTCCTTTCGTTTCTGTGTCCACCCCGGTGCGACAGATTCCTTACAAGTACGCGATCTCCTTCGTACAGTGTAGTATGCCTAGCTCTCTTGTCGTAGTGTACTTTACCGAGTTTTGCACTCTTCCGTGAATGAGTAGACGCCAGTTCATAGGCTTCCTGAGATCGCTCCTCTCCACCTCTTGACATATTCAGGGTATGTAGAATAGCCTTCTGGAGGCTTTAGGTGACTCGACCCAGTTTTTTTGGGGGGGTACCATCCTACTTTGAAGCTCTCTGGTATCCCCACCTTTACTTTTATCGTAAGTCTAACACGTAGAATGGATAACATATAGATCAATCTACAATATAACATAAAATTTTTGGCGATCGGAGTAAATGTCACGTGGTTATAATGCCACACCCCTTTGAGGTCTGAGTCGAAAATCTGCTGTTGCCGGCATTTTTTCGTGAAAATCTCTCGGCTACACGTAGTGCGCATTAGTGCCTTGCGCTGAAGAGAGTTTCACCAAAATCGCAAAGACCCAATTCGAGAAATTCAGCGGTTTCCAAATTTAGGTCATAATTTATGCGAAAATGATAAGCAAACTTTACACGGATTATATCTAATAAACTATGAGATTCATCTCTTTATTTTGGGCATCGTTATAACAGATGGGTCCTTGAAAGTCAGCAAAACGCTTTAGGGCCTTGTAAATGCGCGCGATTTCGAGCAAAGCAAACATATAGAAATTATAGTTTTCGTTATTTGTTGACGTTTGTCAGCGTTTAAGAGTCCTTCTCACGAAAAAAGCATTTTCTTAAAAATTCGTAGTTTTTTTTCCTTCAAATTTTTTCAGGGCCACAATTGATTAACTAACTACCCGGACTCTGAATTTCATGGTCATTGAAAAATTGTGACATTATCTTCTATAAGCCCAAACTTGAGTAAACATTGAAGATTTTTAGCGTTTTGGCTGAGTTTGTGCTTTGGGAGTTGTCTATTGTTTCTAGTCTGTCATGATACAGCATTCTTGTTCAGCACGCGTGCAATGACCGCGCTTGGCTGACTTCCGGGTGCAGTTATAAGCATGGACTACATTATAGAGATGGTCGCGCCAACGTGATTTCTGTTTCTCAGGTAACGCTCGGAGCATGGATAAGAGTGTACGATTAAACCTCTCCACCTGACCGTTACCCTGTGGGTGATAAGGCGTCGTTCTTGAGTGTCTGACTCCACTCAGTTTCTCCAGGTTGTAGAAAAGCTTGTTTTCAAATTCTCCTCCTTGGTCATGAAGAAATCATGAATCCAAACCTCATGACTGATGAAATCATTGAACAGCTTATCAGCAGCCGTTTTGGCAGACTTGTCACGCATAGCGTATGCTTGCGCGAATCTTGTGTAGTCGTCCATGATCACAAGTATATATTGGTATCCACCAGAGCTTGGTTCTAGGTGAACAAAGTCTATAGAGACAAGCTGAAAGGGCCCAGTAGAGATGATAGGCTGAAGTGGGGCATTAACATGGACTGCTGGTTTCCGCTGTTTCAAACACTGGCATATTTTTGTGACATACTGAGTGATATCTGCCCTCATGAATGGCCAGTAGAAGCGCTCTCTGGCCAGCCCGATTACTCTGTCAGCCCCTAAGTGTCCCATATTTTCATGCAGTTCCTCGTACACTCTCTTACGGTATTTCTTAGGCAAAACTATCTGATTCCTAACTCCAGATTTATGATAGAGAATTCCATATTCTGAAAGAACAGTCTATTCCATTCATGTAAAAGCTGTCATACAACCGCTGTCTCTTGCAGCTTTTCCTGGTAGGTGGGGCGTCTTCGGTTCTGCATGAAGTGTAAAACACGAGAGATGGTTGTATCTTCCTGCTGTGCAGCTGAAAGGTCACTTAGGGATATGGTTGAAACACTACCAAGCTCTTCTTCCAATATAACATCTGTGAGAGATGACAACCAGGCCGTTATGGTAGAATTGCTCTCATTAATCGAGGAAGTCACAGCATTCAACACATCCTGACTAACCATTTCCGAGCAACCAATCGTATTCTTCAAAGCTGATCGGCATGCGCGACAAGGTATCTGCATCTGCATTCGCTTTCCCTGGCCGGTATCTAACATCAACGTGGAAGTCAGCAAGTTCGTTCACCCATCGCAGACCTGTAGCGTTTAGTTTTGCTGATGTCAGAAAGTACGTCAATGGATTGTTGTCAGTGAAGACAGTAAACTTGGGACAGTAGTACAGGTAATCGCGAAACTGGTCAGTTATTGCCCACTTTAAGGCAAGAAACTCTAAGTTGCCGGCGTGAAGGTGGTAGTTCTTCTCAGCTGCTGAGAGGGCTCGAGAGGCGTAAGCTACTACTCTCATTACCCCCCTACTTTCTGGTACAACTCCGCCCCGAGACCTTCCCTACTTGCATCTGTATGGAGAATGAATGCCTCAGAAAAATCTGGATAAGCCATTATGGGTGGGTTACTGAGATGTCCCACTAGCTCTTCGAGGGCTGTTTGCTGTGCACTTCCCCAACTGACTAGTGTTTTAGAGGGTGGTTGCCCAGTGGTGGTCAGAAGGTCGTAAATGGGCTTAGCGACCTTTGCAAAATTTCTTATGTATCTTCGGTAATAACTCAATATTCCAGCCAGCTGTCTGACCTTCCCAACAGTCTTAGGCAATGTCTCTTTCAGTTTTTCAACGGCCTTAACACTTTCAGGGTCCATCCGGAAACCATCACCAGAGACGATCCTCCCAAGAAAACGGACCTCACGTTTAAACAAACTACATTTACGGGGCTTCAGCTTTACTTCGTGCTGGCGTAGCTTTCTCAGGACTTCTCTCAGGTGCTCAACATGAGCTTCAAACGTTCTACTACAGTAAACACGATTATGTCATCGAGGTATGTGATGGCTACCTTATCTCTTAAATCGCCCAGACACCGTTCCATAAACCGCTGGAAATTTGCGGGCGCATTCATCAATCCAAACGGAGTTCTGACCCACTCATACAGCCCCTATGATGTCACAAATGCTGTCGCTGCCCTACTTTCTTTGTTCATAAACCCCTGGTGATACGCCTTTCCTTGGTCAAGCACAGTGAACCAAGAGTTCCCACCCAAACAATCCTGGACGCTAGCGATAGGGTGTCGGTCAGAAATCGTTCGGCGATTCAGTTCTCGATAATCAATACACAGTCTCAGTGTCCCATCCTTTTTACGGACACAAACTACAGGGGATGAATATGGTGACTTTGATTTAGCAATAAAGTTCTGGTTCAGTAGGTCTTCAATGTACTGTTTTACCTCAGGGTACAGCGGCCTTGGAACTGAAGTGTACTTCTTTTGGACTGGTTGGAGGTCTTTCAAGTTGATCTCCATTTCTAGGTAAGGGATACAGCCAATATCTTCATCACTGAATGCAAAAGACTTGTACTCTTCCCTTAACATTGCTTCAGCTACAGTCCTTTGATATTAATTCAAGCCACTCAGATCAACTGCTGGGAGAGGGTTCAATCCTCCCACGCTTTGCTGCTGGGGAACAGAAGGTGACTCGTGGAACTGCTCTTCCTCGGGCTTCTCATTGCTGCCTTGTGCTTCTTTATCGGTCAATTGTACTTCTGCTGCTGTTATAGATTTAACTGCCTGAAGGCATCTCAGCATTGTGCGGTTCTTAAGTACAATGTCATGATCGGTTCCATTATATACTGCAACTTTCACTCGACGTCTTTCCTGGTTTAATACTTAGCAAGGTCTCGGTTACTTCTAAACCATCAGGCCACTATGCAAGTGTCTCTGGCACGAATAGCACTGGAGTCAGTTTTTATACAGGACCTGTCTTGGCACGGCAATCAACATTTACTGTGTGGTTCTTCGGAATAACCACGCCTTTTCTGCCAGTTTTTAGACTACATATATGACCTGAACTTGTACTCTGAATAAAGTTTACAAGAACATCTAGCTTTGCCTCGTCCTTCCCTTTGAATACTCTCATAGACTGTGGGAATTGGGCTCTGATCATTGCGGACTCCTCAATAGCATTGTACCCTAGAATTGGGCAGTCTAAGTTCTCTGAAGTCACTAAGAAAGGTGCCACTGGTTCCACTTGGGTACTGTTACTGCTTGACGGGGTTAATTTCAGCCTGACTTCCACCCATCCAATGTAAGGGATCTCGGTCCCATTCACTGCTGTCAGATTTAAGGGGCTCTGATAACGTTCTGATGGCTATACGTCCTAGGTGTTCTTGAAACGACTTGACTGGTATAATCAATACCTGGGCACCAGGTGTCCCAAAACATGTCAACTTCACAGTCATTGAGCAAACACTTCACCATACACTTCTTGCCAATGAGATCAATCACTTTAGCGTGCTCAGTTGGAGTTAAGGGACTAACACATGCTGGGTCCTTAAACTCCCTTGACTCAGAATTACTCAATTGACTAACAGCCTGACACAACAACTTATGTTCCTGCCACTGAGCCTTTTGCATCCTCGGAGACCCAGGGGCAGTCAGTCGGGCCGGGAGAAAATGCGCCACAAAAGTTTACAAGCATGGGCGGAAGAGCCCCTGGGTACCAACTCTCACCGGACCATTTCCAAACGGTCAAGCGAATGCTGGCTCCTGATTGGGCACAAAAAATGCTTTGTATTATTGTGCCCAATTGGCGAACAGCATCTCCTAAGTTCTTTTCGTGAGTTCGTACACGACGGCTATTATCTCGCCACATTTGCCCGGTTCGTTCACCTAGCTTTCCTAATCAGAAACGAAGGAACTACCGATGAGTCGAAAAACGTTTGGATGCTACCAGCAGCAGAAATTCAATTTGCACTGAGAAAATTATGTTTCTGACGGATCACAATGTATCGTAAATAATAGGATGTTTAAGATGTAGCGGAGACGAGAAAGTAAAAAAGGCAATGGCTTGACAAGGAAAAACAACGACTTTGCACGTGTAGCACCACGCTTTTTTGTACATTTCTTTGCCGTCACTGCACGACTACCACGTGAAAATGCCTAATGTCACGTTTATGGTTGACAGAAATTCAGCTCCAGAAGGGTTCGCTTGCATTTGACAAAGTAAGCAAGTTAGAATAATCAAACTGACTGAAAAAATGTTAATTCACTTTTCATGCCACGTTTTCGTGGCTGTCAGCTGTCGCGGCATCTTAAGCTCCAAAGGGGGGAATTTCATATATCCCATGATGCTTCGCGGCTAATTTCTGTCTTCTCTCTGCGGTGGAAAGGGTGTTCGAGAGTTTCGAGGGAGATTTTCAACGACCTGAATTTCAAGATGCAGCTCATCCGAGGTAAGTTTCAATGAGCCCTGTTAATCTTTGGAATCTGATTGATAATGTAAAATCCTTCCAAGGTCATTTCACACATTATTGCTCTCGTTTACGACCCTGTTAAGCCATGCTGTTTTAACTCGCAAGTGAATATTTATTTAGATGACTTTCAATTTTCGAAAACTGTCTTTATTCTAGAAAGGTTTTGCCCTAGTAAATTATTTAAATGGGCGGGCAAGGGGTGCTTGATACTAGTTCCACGCTCCGACCTCTTTCGACCTCGCGATTTTTATGGCTTTGATCGTTTTGAAATATCGCATTTTCTGCCCTTTCTCCGCTAATGTATCGGTCAAATCGAAGCTTCAAAATGCCCCCCCCCCGGGCAAACCCCCGGGCATTTGACTTTTTTGAAAATGTTTGTTCAAATTCCCCCCTACCCGGGCCAAAATGCCGTTCAAATGCCCCACATTAGGGTCCATTCAGGTGATCAAATGCCCCCACCCCGGGGACATTTCACAGGCAAAAAATGACAGAAGGACGGCGGAAACGCCTTCAGTTGTCGAACAAAATCATTATAAATATAACAAAAACTGAGAAACACGGTTAGTGTATTTACTACGAACAAAAGTCTCGTGCAAAGCGGCGGAAATCGCTGCTACAAGGTCACTGAATGCTCAGCTTTTCTTCGTCATGCAACATACAAAGCGTTGTATAAAAAAAGATCCCACCTATTGAGATCACTACATCATGACCATTTCACTGACATGCATCATCGCTCATCTTATTAATTAACATACTTACAGTAGGTAAAAGTAGTTGACCTGAGCTTTTTATTTTATTTTATGTTGTTGTGTTGAATCGCCGGTATAGGTGTTGTATTTCATTGTAAACTCAATAAAATACATTCATACATTCAAAGCCTGAATCCAATATTAAAAATTTTAAAATTTAAATACTTCAAATACGACACAAAGCTTGTTTAAGCCCTTTCCTCGTAAACAATTGGCCACAAAGGCACAATCTTTTCCACGAAAATCCTCTAACACCGCGTCCCCCATGATAGGTCGCCACGCCAAAGATTTTACATGGTGCAGTTCAAACTCCCCACCCCCTAAAGCATGGGGATCAAATTCCCCACCCCCTAGAAGACTCTGATAATCAAATTCCCTACTCCCCGGGACCGCAAAGGTGTCAAATGCCCGGGGTATGCCCGGGGGGGGGAGGGGCATGTTGAAGCTTCGATTTGACCGATATATAAGATGCAAGGCGAAGGTTTCAATTTCTTTATGCCAAGTCCTGCGAAGATGGAACATTTTTTCTTGAATTCGCTCTTTTTTCGCTGATCAAAACACGAATATTATCTCTTGAGGGTATGATGAGTATTAAATTCAATGGCTTGTAGTATTAAAGCTTTTTTATCTCATTATTTCAGGTAAAATTGGTTTCTCATGGTGACTTCCGGTCGTAACCGCTATATACAGGCCCTCAAATGTCATGGAATAGCATGTTGTTTGTTGGAGCTATTCCCCTCCTTTGAATTTTATCTCCGATAGACGTCACTGTGTACTTTAACGGTCTCGGTATTTTCGACTGCATAAGCCAAGCTTGTTGAAGTAAAAGCATGTGCGATCAACGAACGGTTGATCTGTACTGCATCGATGAATTATTGAACTGACAATATGAGGACCGCGATGACAAACAAGCAACGAAGAGAAATCTCACACCTAGAATATGTATTTATTTCAAGACAAGTACGTGGAAATCGCTTGTTAATTCATGGAGAGCTTTATCAATGCATGTTAATACAGGACGTACTGAAGCAAAGATCTTCCTCGCTAGCTTCTAAGAACATTTGCGTGGACTGCCTTGCGATCTTAATGCTAGTTAACCAATAATCGGCGGCCAAAACACTCTCTTTGACTTAATACATTTACATTTGGAATAGTAGAACGAAAATCGTAAATAGATCGACACAGCAAAGGTACAGAAGGTTTTCTCGCAAAACAAGTCGCTTTCCACCGTTGTTCAACTATCGCGTCCCTGTTGAACTGATCGGATCACGTGCGTGCGGAAGCTTGATAATATAGTATGAAGCGATGCATCATGGGATATATGAAATTTCCCGCTTTCTTAGCTCCCTTATCTTTTCGAAGGCGTGATCGATGAAAGCGTGAATACCTGTTGTAAGCTCAAACTTGTCTTTTTGGAAAAGCGCCTTTAGTTTTTGGGTAGACGGTATTTCGAAATGGAGAGTTTATATCAAACTGAAAGTTTCCTGACTGCGTTCATTTCTTTAGTGCATGCATGAGCAAGACAAGCCGTGATCGAGTCAAAAGCTGTCGTGTACGAACTCACGAAAAGAACTCAGGAGATGCTGTTCGCCGATTGGGCACAATAATACAAACCATTTTTTGTGCCCAATCAGGAGCCAACATTCGCTTGACCGTTTGGAAATGGTCCGGTGAGAGTCAGTACCCAGGGGTTTTTCCGCCTGTGCTTGAAAACGTTCGTCGCGCCTTTTCTCCCGCCCGACTGACCTCCCCTGGGTCTCCGAGGATGAGCCTTTTGGCACTCCATAGAACAATACAACACACTCTTACATTGCTGCACCTCTAAAATTGCTCCGGTCCTCCTACTCTGAAGCTATGTTTACAATGGTGAGATTTTTCTGAATCTACGACTGCTTCCCGTCCCGCAGAGGCAGTCGCCTCCCGTTTAGCGACTTTCGACACCCTCTAGCAAAGTGTGAGTCACTACCACACTTAAAGCAATAGTTATAGTACTCTTCTTTCTTCTCTACACAACTTGAATATCGCGGTGGTCTCCTTTTTTCCAGTCCCCTACCAATTTTATCAACATCTTTCCTTCTGACTTCTCCCTTCAAAGCTTCAACCTCCAATTTGATAGCATTGATAGCTGCCATAAGATCACTCTGCTGTGATGGCTCCTGTTTTGATTTCTTCTCGTTAGATGGATCTGACCCTGATGCATCTGTCACCTCGGGAGAACTGGGTTTGTTGCCCCTTAACTTTTTATCCCTTTCCTTTTCTGCTGATACAGCCACACCCATCTGCTGCACTAAAACGTCATCAGCCACATTCAGGTCTTTAAGAAATGGACGTATCTTAGCACGGATGCTTTCATTCTACAAACCAGTTTCCACAGAACGTAAAAAGAGACGTTGTATATGTTCAGAGTCATATTGCAGATACGTGTCATCACTTTCATCACTCGATGCAAATATGATCTGCTGCCTTTACAGGTCTAAGGCTTTCATCAAAAACGCTTGGGGTGATTCCTTCTGGCTCTGTCTAAAGGATGCTAGGGTCGGATACAACTCCGGCGTGTTTTTATCACCGTAATGGCAGCGGAGAATTCTCTTCAATCGGTCTAATGTCAAATCCTTGTAAGTTTCAAGGTAACTCCTAAGCACTAATCCAGGTGTGATTGCACGGATGACACCATCAACAATTTCACTTTCAACATATCCCTGTGTTAACCCAATTTGAATCTGATGAGCCAGTGACGAGAAACTAATTTTATCTTTTTGGTCAGGCTCCCCGATCTATCCATTGATTTTAAACTGTCTACGTAGCGTACTAGTTGTCAACAGTTTATGAACTGACTCTTCGCTTGATACGGTGGCAGGTTTAGTATCACTGGGAACTGATTTTGTCTTACCTCCGTCCTTAATGCCAAGAGAAGACTTCTCTAGTAGTAGTTTTCTTACATCGGTAAGATGAGGCACAATTTCTATTTCCTTTAACTTTGCAATCTCATCTTCCAATCTCTGAAGGACGAGCTTCGCTACCACTAGCTTACCCTGCGAGCAGAGTCTCCTTTGAGTCTTCCTATCTCCTTTGATCTTCCTATCTACGAAGATCGAAGGAGACTCTACTCGCTGGGTACCACTAGTTTGGACTGTTCTTCATGTTCGACGTTAAAAAACTCCGATACCTTTACCAGTGATTCCCGCTTCCCCTTAAAAACTAGAGACTGCATTTCTAACTGAAGTTCCTCTGCCATCTCGACTACTGCTACAGGGTCTTCGCCAACCTCGTCCCCAGGGCTTTTCCCTTAAAAAATGGGTGGGGCGGGAAAAGGCCCTGGCATCGGCTGGTCACGTGTCCCCTCTAGACTGTTCACAGTCCCCTATTTTTTCTAGCCTGCGTAGCAAGCGTTTCCGTTTGGTTTCGGGGCAAAGAAATACCGAGGAAGGGGACTTTCGGTTTTGACCGCGCTAGAAATGAAACGAGAGCCAAAAAGTGAAAGAGGGGGGAGGGGGAGGGGAAGGAAGGAAACGCTTGCAGACAAACCCCCTCGATTTTGAAAACCTGCGTTCGCCAGCGAACGCAGCGCCTGATTGGCTCGGCTAGTCGAACAATGTTGACATGTGTCGATCAAAGGTTTGTTTCATACTGAGAGGTCATGTTTGGTACGTGACACGCATATTAATTTTCTGTGGTTATTGTTTATTCTGGTCGGCAAGATTTTCCCTCCAATGCAAGAGCATTTTATTTAACTTCTTTCGAAACACAAAGCTCTTCTTGCGACTTTATAAGGGTTTCAGGTCGTTTTATTTGTCTCCTGGATCTGAATAACTAAAAGCGATTTTCTTTTGTCAGCGAATGCGCTGGTTTGCTATGCTGGGCCCAGCTCGTTAGTGTTTTTTTTTTTTTGCGGGATGTTAAATTCTCTCGGTTAGTGATTTACAGATACAAATTTTGAAGAATGGATTGCACCTTAAGCTGAAGCTACATCAACTAGGAAGACGTGCATTGTGACTCAGTCAAAATTTCTGCTTGGTTCTCCACGCGAACTTTCAGTTGCCGGGTTAGCTTTGTTCTAGGATGCTTTTACAAGAGCACTCTAGTTGTCTATGCCGTGGCGAGAACGGTAAGCCGTTCTGTCTAGCTGATCTAGACTTGAATGCTTGTCACATTTTACCACTTCAAATCCAACTTTCTGGAGGTTTAGAGCTAAAATTTTAAAACTTCATTCACCCTCGCGGTCCCTCCTTTAAGACGGATTAAGAAGACAAATGTACAAAGCCTGCATTAATCGTTCGGATTCATTGAGATTTCACCATTAACGCCGTCCAAGCGCTCCAAAATACAAAAAAAAAAAAATTTTAGTTACAGAAACGCGTCCTCTAAAGTTCATTTCCGCTCCACGGAAGGCCAAACATTTTATTGGTCAATTATGACAGTTGATGACAGCATCAAATGTCGGTTCGTGAACTCAGGCGTGACAGACCAAGTGGGTGGTTTTCAAAATCCCGGGGTTTGTCTGCAAGCGTTTCCTTCCTTTCTTCCCCACCCCCTTCCCGCTCTTTTACTTGCGCCACTTTTCTCGCGGTCTTTGACTCTCGTTCCTCGTTCTTTTCTCCTAAACCGTACAGAAACGCTTGCTACGCAGGCTATATTTTTTCGTGAGATCGTTTAGATATACCGCGTCTTACCGCCACGGGTATCTTGATTTTCTAATGTACCGAGGGGGCGGGCGCCGGGGATTAAAGCTCTAGGTGAGGTGGGGGGGGGGGGGGAGGGGGCGAGAAAAATAGAGTCGTACATCCTAAAATCCTGGGTGTAATAAATTAGCGCTATGTGAAAAGCTAAAATTATGCGTAACCTCACAGCGCGCGATCTTAGGCGGCCTTTTATATCTCTTGGCGATTAACGAAGAGTTTTACAGGGTTTCCTTTTTGTCACAGATACTGGCTATGGTAATTTTTGCTTTCCTCCGATTTCTATGAAGGGGACAGCGAGCGGTAACATTTGTAAAATTTCCTTTATAGAGCGATATAAATGACAAACAAGCTATCGTACATGCATAAAAGCATAAAGTTTGTACTGGAAAAGTTCGTTTTCGCGACTCTTTTGATATTTTATTTTATTTCTTGCGAAGTGGACCGCCGTACACAACCTCGTTCCACCTTAACTCTCAGCCATATCATCATAGCGATACGCGTTGTTTTAGACTTATCTTGTATGACCTGTATTTTTAAAAAATTCATTGACCTCTGCGAGACTTGACCGAAACCGGAAACCGCGCATAAAAAGTCTCTGGCACCTAGGGTATCAAACGACTGGTAACAAAGAAAGACTTCGGTCCATTTAAAATTGACATAGAAGTAGTTGATTCCAATCGATCGGTCAATCTTCCCTTTAATATAAGGAAAATCCTTTGTACTTATCCTCGGAAGAGAAAAGATATAAGAGATCTTCAAATGTTTCAGATCGGCGACCTGTCATCGTTCCTGGCTGGAGGGCTGACTTGCATCTGGCGCGGAGATTTGTTTGTTTCATGGTCGGGTTGTAGAGAAGACCAGACTCCATAAAGCATTTTGATGAAAAATTCTATTTCAGTTAAGTTCAATTTGTTTAAATTCACTGCAGATCCTAGAGGCAAAGGCCCGCATTTTTGTTTGACATTGGACAAAATCACTTTCCGCTTGATGATCGTACAGTACTTCCACAGTCACGATGAATTTCAGCGGCCCAATTTCAGTCGAAGTACTACTCGATAACAGCTTGTCTCAACTCTGAAGCATTTGGCATATTTTGTACGTGACAACGTAGAGCCGGTACGCCCTTTCATAAACTTGTAGCATTTGAATAATACACATTTAAATGGATCTTAAGCTTTTGAATCGCACAGACGCGAAAATATTGACATACAGTTCGCGATATTATTATTTTCCATTGTTGCTCCGTTCGACTTCTGTCAGCGCAAAACCAGCGGGTTGCATATAAATTAACTTCTCAGGAATATTTAGGCTGTGCACGTGACCAGCCGATGCCAGGGCCTTTTCCCGCCCCACCCATTTTTTAAGGGAAAAGCCCTGGGGACGAGGTTGGGTCTTCGCAGGGTTTGTCTAACTTTGTTTTCGTCAACAGTATTAAAACGACTCGCGCACGTGGTTGCAAGAACAAAAAGCACAAATTACCTCGTTGGGTCACCACAAGCGGTTCCATTTTTCTTGTAAGACAAGCCCTGGCAGGGTCGGCAAAATTCTTAGCCCAATCCGGGTCAAAGGCAACAACTAAATGACAAATAATCTGTAAAACTCAACATCTTTACTTCACTCGAGACTCAGTCGTTCCGATTACATTCGATTGCATAATCCCACGATTCAGGGCTCGAGCCCAATCCATATCAGTCCTCTCTCCTTGGTCCTCTCCAATCGATCATTTTTATTATTTGGGCGTGGCCCAAATAGAGTAATGGAAACGGCTTGTTTTCACGCAAATGTGTAATAGGCACGCAATACGTGCTAATGTAAACAAGGCAAGTAAACAAGCGAAGCGAGGCGAATGTCTGCCATTCGAACGTCTTGTACAACGTAAGAGCCATGTGGGAAGGAAAGTTCTGCTAACACACGGTACTTTATTACACTTTTACGGTCTCAAAAGTTAATCTGAATCTTCAGTATTTTTGCCTCATCGCAATTTGGAAGTCTGAAGTCCAGAGATGAAATCTATCAAAAATATTTGGAATTTTAACGTCGGGTTTTGGTCACAATAAGATCACAAGCAACGAACCTTGAAACACAGAAACTCACAAAACGGATCGAAATCCACCAATCACAAATCACAAACAATGATCTTTTGAACCCGTTGAAGTAAACTTTCGTTTCCTAAGAGGTCCGCTAAGATGTTTGGCGTCTGACTTTTTTTGACGAGAGGATCGAAATGCACCAATCATAGAAAGACAGTTTTAATTGCATGTTTCCTAAGAGGTCATCTGAATTTGCTTTTTTTTTTTTAATGTTATGTCCATTTTCTTTTCCTTATTTTGTGATTGGCCCATTTTGTTAGGTCGAGTGGATAATCCGATGAGGAACGATTTGGATATCATTTGATCTGAAATTTTTCGAAGCAGCAGCAAGAAGCAGTTTGAATGACATTTGGCCGCGGCGTTTCGAGGAACGTGTTAATATATTGTTCAATTATGTTATCCCGGGTTAAACTCACAAATGCACACACTGTTCGCGGTAGGCCCACACTAAAAAATAACACTGAGTGTTTTCGGAATGGACTGGTCCGCGAACTCAAAGAAAAACAAAGGAAATTATCAAGACATTCAATGACATCAAAAACTCATGGACCCCATAGACGCAATGACATATCGGAATATCAGAAGTGTACGTGTAAAATGGATAAGAGTTTGAACAGAGGAATGTTTAACAAGTTTGAGAGTCGCAAGATTTGTGTAGCTGCATTGCGAAACACAACGAGTTGCCTGTGAAAAAAATCTGTTCCGATGACGGAAGAGACGATTGTCAACAATTGAAACCAAAAGGGAGTGAGGCTTCCTTTGGAACTACCGTGATAACTGCAAGAATTCTTTTTATATTTCAATTTTGTTTAGCAGGGTGACGGTTAAGGTACTTGATTTGTATTGCGTGTTGTGTTTTTAAATCTTATTGGGTATATTGCGACGCGGTACATGTACGATGCTGTGCGTCGCGATTTTGCATTATCAGCAAGTTTTGTGTTAGTGTTTTGATGGCATCGAGGTAACGACAAGAGAAGGTAATGAGCTAGTTGTACAGAACGAAAATTGAAATAAAAGAAGTTGAATTGGGATCTCATCGTGGGAAATTTATTTATGACAGAACTTACAATTCCACTGGTTTAAATCAGGTTAGTCATTTCTCTCAACGCAGTCATGCACCTAGCAGAGTTCCGAAGAACAAATTAAAATCTTTGTTACAGAAAACACGGACAGTGACACTTTTTGTATGGAAGAGTATTCGGAAAAATTGTCATCTGAACTTCATTGTTACGTTAAAAATAGAAAAGGTTTACACTTAAACAGGTACAGAAGTAACTGTAACAGTGTGAGGGCAACTCCAAAACTAGTTCGTAAACGAGGGAAGGTGTATCTGTCGTCTAAGCATCAAAGCACAGGCGATTTAGATGGAATGAGATATCCAAATAGGCTTTTAAGTAAGAATTTGCCCCTCTGTACATGCAATTGTCCATTTTATAGTGCTTACAACAGTTTGAATCACCGGACTATTTTTGGCCAATTTAAGCTTTGTACTGATATCGAGAAGAATCCAGGACCTCCATTTTATGTAGATGCTACAAAAACAATTCATTCTCTATACTGTCAAGGAAACGTCACAGTATTTGGGGAAAATGCTGGACAACAATGTGTCGCAATGATTCTGTGCGCTTTAATTTACAGTAAGATAACAGATATTTCTTCAGTTGATGATATGACTCAAATAATGATTGTTGGTATTCAGATATATTCTAGTGTGTCACTGCTTGCAAGACAATCTATGTTAATGTTAACAGAATTGCCAGGAATGGTTACAGTGTTTGAGCAATTTTTCTACCTTGAATACAGTGACAGTTATACTTGTAACATCCAAGGTGATCCCAGAATTGAGGGGTATCACCACTGTATAGGCCACTCACAGGGTAACGGCATTTGAAACACTCTTGGCACTGAACTACAACTCATTCATTTTAACGGTGGCAATTATTGGTGTTGGTATCTACAGCATTGAGGCTGGGGGATATAATGTATTTGATTCTCATGCTAGAGATATGTATCATAATAGTCATAGTGAAGGGACATGTGTATTGTTGGAAATACCATCCATGCATAATTAGTACAGTATTTTCAGACTGTACGTAGGATGGAGGATATATATGAACTTAAAGGTGCACATATCGCCACCTTTGAACCTCATCTTTTCTCAAGCAATGTTGAAAATTGTTGTACATCAAATGTTGCTAGTAACCAATGTTCCTGTAAACAGTGCTGCCCTATAGCAGTTTATGCAATGTGTTATTCTCTTATTTTCCTTGTGGATACTGGACTTAAGGAACTTTATTTGCCCTTGTTAGTAACTGGAATACACGGTACAATGTGATGGGTGTGAAAACACATTTGTCAGTTAATCTTCCTCAAAGTGTCAGTATCAGTGGAGCTGACATAAAACTTACTTTCCGGGCTGTAACCACTTATGTACTATGTTGCAATTTGGCTCCAAGCATGTCTCCATTGAAGATGTGCATATTTTCAAACATTGTCATGAAATGACACAATTTTTGTTGTGGATTGGGACATACTGTATAAGCTGTGTGGGTCAGCAAACAAGTGGAGTAAAGGATTTATCTTTTCTGGTAAGATATGATGACAACTGTTTAGGTGCAATAAGGCATGTTCAAAGTATCATGCCCGCAGTACGATCACGCCCAAGTATACGCTCCCGCAGCGTCTTGTTGTAATACTTTAACAAACGAGAAAGGAGTTTGTATTAAAAAGGTGTAACCATGCACAGCAGCATCATAATTTTCGCGTGTTTCATTTACTTCAAAAGTTTGTCCGTTCTCTCCCTGCGGCTGTTTGAACCTTTCTTTATTCATTGTCACGGAATGGAGCCATGTTTCAGATGTTTTTATCCTTCGAGCTGCCGAAATTGACCTTTTCCCGCTGCGATGGTTGCGGATTTACCATGCAGCAGAAGCTTGCAGATCGGGACAATTTCATTTATCATGCACTGCAATATCTTGATATTAAAGTGTGAAAACATTGACCGGTTATCCAGAAATTTTTAGCTTTTCTCAAGCTTTAGAAATTTCTAGGTAATATTTGCTCCTTCGAACAGTTATTTTACGGAATATAGTCGCTTGGTGCCCCTGAGTTTTTAACAATTATTCCTTGAGCCCGAATGGGCTCTGATTTAATGCTTTTGATTCAGAGACCATGAGGGCGAGAGGAATAATTGTTTTAGTAAAATCCAACTAGTTGGTCAAAAATATCGAGACAAAACAACTTTAACTAGCCTGGAATTCATCCGATTGCTTCGAGTCGTTTTATCGACCGGCCGTTAATGCCGTCCAGTGACGTCACTCACTACCCGAAAACCGGGTAGTGATTTTTATTGGTTGATTGTCTAAACATTCGCATAATTATGTATAATTATGAAAAATTTTAGCGGGATTGTCGCTTGATATTCAGCGGATCGCATCCCTGGCATTCTTTCGTTTAGTTCAAACATTTCGATAAGCTTAATCTTTATCTTAAACAGCAAAATTGCCCTTGTGTTCGAAACTGGAATGCTAAACTGCAAATGAAGAATCATTGCGGAGAGTCGGTAGGTTTTTCATTTAGAGCCGCTTTGTGATTTCGGTGGCCGGTGATTTTTGTTTACACGAAGTTTCTGAGATCAATGTTATAATTCGACCTTCTTACTATTTTTAACGGCAAGTGTAATGATTCTGTTAGCTTTTCTTTCTTGTCTCCTTGTTTCTTTCGTCGTTAAGGACCAAATAGCTTCTTTTCAATCAAAGCAAATCATTGTGTTTTTGAGGTAAGTGTTCCTGTTTATTTCATTGCGTGATTGCGATCGAGTTTGATTATAGAATTTAGTACAACCGGTTCAGAGTTGTACTCCATGCAGTTGATAGTTTAAACGTTAAACATGAATTACGATGGCAAAAAATAAAGCAGTTCTGTATCATGCAGACATTTCCAAACGGTATTTCTCAGTTTGCCACTTGGAAATCGTGTTTTACTTTTTGCATGAATTAAAGCAAAGGTCGGGGAGTAGTGACGTCACTGGACGGCATTGACGGCGGTTCGATTCAGACGTTACTGAGGGAGTAATAACGACTCGAAGTAATCGGATGAAATTCAGGCTAAACTTTAACTAGCAAAACGCAATTCAGCCGCCATTGTTTTGTTTTTCAAAGCCGACGCTTTTCGCTACCAGTGGGCTATAACAGATAGCCTAGTAGTAGCTCAACCAATCAGAACGCAGCATTGATAACAGACCACTAGTTGGATTTTACAAATGTAACGATAGTCGTTTTGAGGATCTCCATATGATATAAGATCGAAACGGACGAATCATAAATTTGGATGCTTCGGCGAGGTCTGCCAGTCAAATATGCCTATTCCATCAAGGATTCGTTTTATTTGAAACTGTATATTTCTTTTCTTTTTTTTCCCAAAAAGTGAGGGAGCCCTGGCCCTCCCACCCCCTCCCCTGCGCGGGCCCTGTATAGAGTACACGAGACGGAGCGGCGATAGTGTAACTCGCGAGCGGTGAAACTGGACGTCGATTCTGAAGACAAGATTTGTATTTTCTACAGCAGGCGTCTTGGGTAAATGAAAAGTAAGTAGCTCGTTTGGATGGCGGGATGGGGCATCTTATTAGGGGAGAAACGTCTGCCGTTTGCAGGCTAAAAACATTACCAAGGACTGTGTAGACTGTATATATCCATTTGACGGCTCGGGAATGACCTTGAAAAATGCGAAGACGGGCGACAAAACTAAATATGACAATAAAAGGATGTTTTTCGAATAATATCAACAGAAATTTGATTCAATAACCAAACAACGTTGATTCACATCGATAGCTCCAATTTTCGCTCGGTAATTCTCGCTTGATAAGCAATGAAGAAATGCATGCATAAAATGGAGAAGATGCCTTTACAACCCTCTTCAATTTATTCCTGTCCCTTACAGATGAGCCAATCTGCTTTTTTTTTCAGTAAAACCTCCTGTGTAGTTATATTCTGATAGGAGACCGCGTGCGTGTCAAAAGCTTGGGAATGGCCCCGGGAAATGACAAGGCGAGCAAATGCCGCGCAGTAGCTCGGGGGGGGGGGGGGGAGGGGCTGGGCGCAGGTGGAATTGACTGATGCATAGTTCAAGGGTCGAATGACCTCGAACCCCGCTCAGGCCTGAATTTTTGCAGGCTTTTTTTGCATCCTGCTTAAGTTGCGTATATAGTCTATGTAACTGCGATGATTTTTCATGTGTCAAATCTATCTGTCCCGGAACAAGTATATGAAATTTAATTTACAGTAGAACCCCCTCTATTCAGGGGACACTGAATAGACACTGTCTGCCGAATTCAATGTGTCTGCTTGATAAACGAGGTCTATTTAGTAGTAACGTTTTCAACAATCTGGCTAGATATGAATAATCTTTATTGTCTTAATCCCGCGAAAACCTCTCTCTTACTTGACCTCCATCTTACTTTGTATTACCAAATTTCCTCTCCCCAGTCTCCTCCCTTTTTATTTTCGTGTTTCGCTGACCCAACTATCCCGGAGCGTGGGACAGGCTAATTTCACAAAGGTGGAAATACTGAAGTGGAAATTTGAATTCCACAAGTTAGGGTTTTAGAGATTGTCATTCAGCGTCAGGTTTCGCGTTTTAACAGGCATCAGGATCCATAAGGATAGAAAAAGGTTTGGGTTGAGTTTGTCTGATCTAAAGGCTCGTGTGAGGGGTCGGACGAATGAATCTCAGTGGAAAATAGAGTGTGAAAACCTAGCCCAGTTATTTCAAATCGGTCCATGTGACCAAACATTTCCCAAATAAGTGACTGAAATTTGTCTTATAAAAGCCGCTAAATACGAACAGTGACCAAAACGGAAAAAAGACAAAGAAAACACACGGAGGCTAAAATTAGACGGTACATAGGTGCAGTGCTTGATGATGTCATTTTTGTGTCACACCTTCATATGGATCTATAAAAATTTTCTTGGCAAAAATGAACGCTGCCGATATATTCAAACATTGCCAAAGCTTAGGTCCGAAGATTCCATGGGATACTCTAACAGATTCCCAGGATGACTTTAAAAGGTTTTTCTACTTTTTTGCGCTAAATTGCTTGGCCGTTTGATTCTTAAAGTCATATCTGCCGAGAGGAGAACACTGCTGAAGAGGGATGATACGAATTTCAAGTTGCTTTCATTGACCTAGCAAGGGCAGTACACCCTCCACCGCCCCGCGCTGTCTATCGTTTATCCCTTCAATCTTTAATTGTAAAGTTCCCCCACAAGTTCCCAAACACTACTACAGTAGTCGAAGTGAAGTTGAATAAGAGCTTGATAAATAAGATGCAATGTCGCCTGAGGAACCACAAACAACATAAAAATCACAACAAACCTGTTCACGGGCAGTACACCACTGTACAGAAAAGTCAACCTTTAAATGAAAACAATTGAAACAACACATTTCGAACGAACTAATAAATTATTTGTTTTCATGAAAAATTCCATATTTGAATAAAAGGTTTGACAAAGTCCCAAAATCTATTATTTTAACCTTTTTGTAAAAACAACTCAGAGCTCAAATGACAAAACATTAAAGGTTAACTCAAGGTTTCACGTAGCCTCCCACGCAGACGTTCTTAGGGGTTCGTCACGCGTCTGCGTGGGAGGCTAGGTTTCACGCCGTTATACATGTGTAGTCTGTCATCCGTTACAGTTACTCACGCCATACGGTGCCATGCTGTACCAGTAAAAAATAATCATATCTACATTCTGTACAGTACACAACTGTATAGTCAACGCAAGCCTTGCTTTAAATTGAAACGAAAATATACAACAAAGTCCCTCGCCATTTTGAGGAACACTTATACATCATAAACATTTTAACAAGATGTTTTTATACTTTACAAAAAAGCAAGGCAAGACAACTATTTTTCAAATTTAAACCTTTATAAAAACACAACCTAGCTTTGAGAAAACACTGATCGAACCTACAGCAACCTGATTGGTTTTTTGCAAGGAACCAATCAAACCGCCTCATTTTCGATCCTCCAAACAAACCAGGGTGGATATATAAACGCTTACCAAAGTTCACCTCAACCACATAGCAACTGATGAGAATCGTAAGATTCGAAACCGCCGGTCTTGTTTGTAAACTTATATTTAACTGCAAACATTATGTAGTGGCACAAAGAAGCCAGTCAATTGATTGGTAAAAAAACAACATGCTAATGGTATTGAAAAATATCGAGCTTTAAAATACTCTCCTCTGATATTAAAACTACAAAAGACATTTACAAGGCGATTGAGTTTTAAAACGACATTAAAAGGACACAGCATCATAATGTATTTAAATCATGCTTCTACTAAAGACGTGATAAATACACAAAACCAGTGTTAGATCTGGATATATTAAAAGGCTACGTGCTGTGAACAGCTGAATATTGTTTTCTGAGCGCGGGTAAACCTAAACTTTACGGAGATATTAAAGGCAGATACCCTAAGATAACAGCAGCTATGGAAAAATTATTATATTTTTGAGTGGACAAATCTCATAAACGGGCCACAAATTCAGCAGGAATAAGCGCGAACTGAACAAATTGTCTGCTGTACATTTTAAAGGTTCTGCTCAACTTACACAATTTTCCCTTGCTGAATATAAACGGTACCGAGCTGTATCTTGGTCCGCTATATATAAGCTATATCATGGTTCAAATTTTAAACTGTAAGATCCCTAAAAGAGTTCTCCTCGATGGGGCAATATGTAAAAGGTTTTCAAAGGTTTCACGCCGGTGAAGATGTGCGGCCTTTCACATCTTGCAAGTTTTAACACGTTTCATTGCCCCGATTCCAAAAGCGATCTTTTTGGTCAGTTTTTCAAAGTGGTAATTCCAACTAAGTTTATCGTCAATTTTCACACCCAGTGATTTTGCACTTACAACCTGTTTCACCCGAGTACCATTCACTGCCACTGATAAGGAAGTAGCAAGGCTGTCAGATAAAGACCCACCAACTGAGCATTGCTGTGTGCGATTCTCGAAATATAATTGAAACCATTTTAATGAATTCTCATTTATACCATAATGGTTAATCTTAAATAGAGGAATCTTGTGGTCAACGGTATCGAAAGTTTTCTTCAGATCTAGAAAAATAACTGCGTTAATTTTCGCGATTTCTATATGCCCAGGAGTCAGTCAGTAACAGTTGAATAAATAGCACGAAAACCCGACTGATGTTTGTATAACATATCGTGCTCCTCTAGATAAGCATATAATTGTTCGTAAACTTTTCCCTTGACCACAACTGGGACTGAGATCCCTGAGATGGTAATTATTTACCTCGTCTCGATCACCTTGCTTGAATACGGGTGTAAGTCTAGCAGATTTCCAGTCTTCTGTTAATTTACCCTGGCTTATCGGTTGGTTAAAAATATCACTACCAGAGTGCTTGATGGAGTTTTGTAAGGTGACTCTAACTTTTGAGGCTGTGGACGAAATCCTATGATGTAACCATTCATATGACAGCTCTCTGCCTGACCTTTCACATGATGCTATTTGTTTGTCAAAATTTTAGAAAATGACCGGCGCACTCCCGAATAAGCCTAGCCAAATATTCCGTACACGCCAGTTGCCTTAGACTTGTTTAGTTTGTTCATAAGTGAGAAGACTTTGTTGGCATTAGATTCGAGATTCGTTTATCAGTGCTAGTGAGATACCTTTGGTTGTCTCTGCTATCGGATTCAATCTCACTGGCAAGTTTTGGACCAGTGGTGGAAATATCATCACCAGTTTGATATCTCCTCTGGATTGGTTATCGTCAATCCATTCACTTTAAGTGACGTCACTGACGCTTGCCTTCCAAGGTCCCTTATGTCAAGCTTAATTTACCGACAAATGTGAGCAACTCCTCTTGCGGCGGGCCTGAGGCTGTCACCATGGGAAGTCCAACCGAAGGGAAGTAACTTTAGAGAGTCTCACCGACTACAAGCTACGTTGGCTTGAGGGACCGAGTAACCCGCGGGATATCAGGCTCGGGCACATGGGGCTCTTTATCCGGCCTTGGCCGGAAGCTCATCTACCAGATCAATAGGCTGCAATTAGTATTAAACCTGACTGCTGTGCGTGCGGTCATTCTTGCTCGCAAATACGACCGTATAACTCCTGTAATGAAGTGGCTGCACTGGTTACCTGTATCTCAACGTACTACTTTTAAGATTTGTGTATGAATTTATAAAGCACTCAACTGCTTGGCGCCTATTTACAGTCAACTCTCGCCTTGCAGACACCCCGCTATAACGACACCTCGATAATACGGACAGCAGATAAATTCCGGACAAAAATAAATTACAGACATTTGACTGAAATAAACTCCCGCTGTTACGGACTCTCGCTACAGAGGACACTAACTTAAGGTCCCAACAGTGTCCGCTATAAAGGGAGTTGACTTTATCTATCCGACCGTTTGGCCCCACGCTGTTATAAGCTCAATTAGATCTTGTTCTCAGGAGCTTTTAGAGTGTTCCGAGATCTAGAACTGGGACTTACGGAGACAGGGCGTTTTCCATTGCTGGACTAAGGCTTTGGAATTAACTGTCAGTTTCCTTAAGAATGGCCACCGACATTAATGCCTTCAACTGAAAACCCATCCCCTTAAGAAAGTTTACTTTTAAAATTTGTTTTACGTTATTTCATCTGTAATGTCAGAATTTTTAATTTGCTAATGATATGTAACTAGTTTATTCTAGAGTATTCATTGTAAACAGATTTGTAAATAGATTTTGTAGCATAGATTTTGCATAATGACTTGTAAAGCGCTATGAGCAGTTAGTGAAATAACGCTATATAAATAAACTCACTATTACTATCTAGAAGAACGAAAACTTCAAACCCAAACCAGGCTGCGAGAGGAATGGGCTCCGCCAGGCTTTATTTGCCCATGATACGCCACATGAAATGACAGCCATTTCTCAGCCCATACCGGATCGGTCATCGCCCGGGTCAACAAGGACCGCATCTTCCGCTGCGCACCAGGACGGAGGTGAGAAGTATGCTGGTGTAAAATACGTGCGAGCAGAAATAATATTATTTTTGGCACCTGGAACGTGAGAACCTTGCGAACGGCAGGGAATTTTGAAGAACTGACATATGAGACGAGAAGGTACGGCTGGAACATCTTAGGTCTCTCAGACGTTTGATGGAAAAATTTTGACGAGACATCCACTCTGGAAGGTCATAAATGATACTTCAGTGGCAAGGAGGAAAATCACGAACAGGTGGGGATTTCTTGTTCAAAAGGACATCGTGAACACTGTCATGGCCTGCCGTCCCGGCTCAAGCAGTCTTATCACCATCCGCCTGAGTGCAAGTCCATTGAACATCACAATTATACAGACCCATACGCCCCTATCACGGACTATGATAATGATGCAGTTGAAGACTCCTATGACCATCTGCAGGAAATCTTGTACCGGTCCCCTAAGGAAGACATGCTTGTTGTGTCAGGCGATTGGAACGCCAAAGTAGGAGAGGATGCATTCAATAACTGGAAAGGCATTTGTGGGCGCTACTGCAACTTAGAGACAAACGAGAGAGGTCTAAGGCTTCTGAAATTTGCTCACTACAACGTTGCTGTGCTGGCGAATACACTTGGCAAACATAAAGCATCTAGAAGATGGACATGGCACAGCGCAAATGGAGGATACCTTGACCGGATTGATTATATCATGGTTAGGTGGCGCTTCATGACTGGTGTAAACACCGCTAAGACAAGAGTCTTCCCAGGAACTGACATAGGAAGGGACCATGATTTAGTGATGATGACGTTTACCACCCACAAGGATCAAGTTCGATCTCCAGAAGCTTAAAAACCCTCAAACTGCAGATGCCTCCCAAACAATGATTGGTGGAAAATTGGCGCCACTTACCTTCGTCGATGCAGATGACACAGAAGTGGACACACCAATTAACATTTTCAATATAACAATGACTGAAAGAACTAGTGAAACCTAAGGCATTCGCAGAGTAGTAAAAAAAAACAGGGGTCACAGCTGACATATTGAATGATCTATGTGACTAACGAAGAGCACTGAACAAGGGAAGACACGAGACAGCAGAAGGGGCAGAAAAGTATTAAGAAGACCATAAAAAAGGCAAAAGAGTCTTTGATTGATGTACAGCGTCACGATACTGAACATAACATCAGAACCAACAATAGCAAGAAAGCATATCAGCTAGTAAAAACTCTAACTAGCACAAAACAAAGACAAACCAACACCATACAGTACAAAGACAGACAAAATACTGCACAGAACTGTACAGCCACACAGTCGAAGGTGATCTAGAGGTGCTGAGTGTCTCACCAGTACCCAACACAAACAACTACCCAATCTTGCGGAAGACGTCGAAGCAGCAGTGAAATCGTTCAAGAAGGGAAAATCTCTGTGGATAGGCAATATCGTGGGGAAGCCTGTTCAGGCAGAAGGAGATGCCGTGATAACGGTCATAAAGTCTGCAATACACTTTAGCGGACAGAAGAGTGACCCATACCATGGACTCAGCTCTTATCATCAGCCATCCCAAGAAAGGCAACCTTCAACAGTGCAACAAATACCACACAACCAGCCACCCAAGAAAAGGCATGCTGAAGGTGTTGTTAAACAGGCTGAAGCCTCAGACAAAATGAATCATCGCAGAAGAATAGGCAGGCTTCAGACAAGGACGCAGACTGTGTGATAGGTACCTCTAACATCAAAAAAAACCTTTATCACGTCTTTATTGATTTAAAAAAGGCACTTGACAGAGTATGGCATAAAGCCCTTTGGTCTATTACGAGGCTTTATAACATTAACGCCAACCTGATCCAAGTCAAAAACCTCTACATCCAGGCCACTAGTGCAGCATAACTTTATGGCGGCATAGGAGACTGTTTCAGAACCACAGTCGGAGTCAGACAAGGATCTTCACTCTCACCGACTTTTTTCAACATCTTTCTGGAGAGAATTATGACCCACTCACTATAAGATTACCAAGGAAAAGTTAGCATCGGAGGCAGAACAATTACCAATAATTACCTCTGCAGTTTTTGGCATGGAAATTAGTGCAACACAAATGGCATCAGCATTGACATCAGAATCAACGGTGAAGAACTGGGCGAGGTCGACGGCTTCATGAATCTGGGCGCGGTCGTCACAGATTAAGGTTCCAAGTCTGAAGTACTGTCCAGAATTGAACAGACAACAGCAGCACTAGCGAGACTTAAGACCATCTGGAGTGATAAGCATATCTCTCTAAGCTCAAAGATCAGACTTATGCGCTTCCCAGGGGCGTAGCCAGCATTTTTGCATAGAGGGATTCCCAATGTGGTATTATTGTCTAGACTGACGATCGAGGTTCGACGGGCATGGGGTATAAGCATGAGCCTAAGGGTCATAGGCTCCTGGTATAAGGCATTTTCCCGCGTAAAAATTTCCGTTTTGTGATTCTGAGCACAAATTTCCAATAACAGTGCCAAAGAAACTGGCATTTTTTTCGCTTTAAGTGAAGAAATAGAGTGACAGACTTATGTTGTTGTAACTTTTTATCTCAGGTATTTTTTGTTTTTCATTCAGTGTTTTTGGGTATGGTAAATATTAATGTAAGCTGATGAAGTACAAACAAAAGAAAAATAAAAATTACCGGAGATAAAAAATTAACTGCAACATACATGTTGATAATCGTTGAATACGTTAAAACACACACTGTAGTATTGTGATTTGCCGTTTACTCAGTAAGGATATTAGCAAGACGGAGACATCATGGATGCTTCCGTGCAAAGGTATCGATTGATACGCGTACTTAGGCCAATCGGCGTATTGCAATGTTCATCAGAGTAAGAGCAGTGGAGTCTCGCTCTTTAGTCATGGTCGCTGCCAAGTACTTTTTAAGTCTGCACAATGTGCTAGGCCATCGCTCACGTTCTGCTGATGTAATTTGTAACGTACTTGAAATACGCAGCTGCACTTGATGTTGTAAAGAATTCATGGCCAAGACCTCAACTGCACTACTAAAAAGGTCTTTTTCCGCCTTGAGCCACTTGCGCTGCCAACGGAAAAGCCTGCGCCACATGAAAATTAGGGGCGCTGGTAGCCTTATAGACATTGATGTCTCGCTTTCGGAGCCTGATACTGAGTAGCTTTTATGTAAGGAAAAGGCACTGCATCGTGGAAACCTAGGTGGCATCTGATGATCTCATAATTGAATAGTATTTGTTTTAGGCAGTTTGTCGTGCTGTTAGACTAGTTAGTGTCCCAGTTTCAGACAACTTCCTCAGACTGATTTGCAAATACGAACGCAGATTTCATTCTACCTTCTCACTTTTATGCCTCTACCAAGTTTGTATTAAACCCTCTTAAAGTTAAAACATTACAATAAAGCAGGGGCACCAAACGAAGGTTTCCTCCAAAATACACTCCTTTTTTTCTATAAGGATATATTAAGTAAGAATATTGAGGCTGAAATTTGCGAAATTTTAAGAATATTCTAAGAATAAACCCCAGACTGAGATTTTGAAAAGGATATAATTTTCTGTGTTCAAAAACTTAAATACAATACGATTACATGTTTCAACCTATTCCATTCTCTAAACGGCAAAACCTGCCAACAAAACGAAAAAAACCTGCACTTACTTGAGGGTCTCAATGGGGTGGTGGCTTTTACGGTTATCGGCTAAAATTTTGCCTCTTTTACGGCTATCGGTTTTTTTTTCAGTTACGGTTAACAAAAAAGTTAAAAATTAACTTCTTTTGTTTCAAAAAGTTAAATACTAATTAACCTGTATTTTTGGTATCTTTAAAACAAAACAAAGGTCTTCGGATCATCTCAAGATGAAACAAGCTATTCTTTTCAAAAATTCTAACATTTGGTAGATCATACTTTTTATAAAGTATTTAACTTCTAATATTCTCGGCTTGCACTGTCACGAAATGAAAAATAAAGATGCCAACCATTCAATACAGAAGGACTAGAATGTGGGAAATGAAAAAAGATAAATATACAAAAACCCTTGCCAAGAATCAAGTCTGTGAAATATTTCAAATGCGAGATATTGGGAAAAACGGTTTACCTAAATTTATAAACCTTTGTATGGAAACGCCATGTTGGTGTCCCGTTCAGGAACACCAATATGGCCGCCGGATACCAACAGAAACATCTGTTTTCGAGTTTTCTTACTAATGCGTGAATTCTTCGCTTGAGGAACTCATAAAGATTACAGTAATATTTATTCTGAGACAAGGAATGTTTAGATTGCAAAATCTCCCAAAATCGGTAACGTTTTTAACCCAAGAGCTTTCCCGGCCGCCAGCTAAATGCCGCGTCACGCGAAAGCTTGGAAATTCAAGCGTCCTCTCTCGCAAAACGAAGAACCCTTTCGAACCAAAAATTTGTTCGTGTAAAGGTGTTTAGGTACTGTAATACCTCGTGAAAGTAGAAACTCAGAAGAATCGATAGTTTCTTAGTTTGATTTTTGGTGACGTCACGTGCAACCCAAGAATTATTTTACACATAGCAGACATAGAAATATCAATAGTCAATTTAAAAATAATCTTTGTGAAAAAGCAAAAGCGGTCACGCAAAAGCCCAACTCATGGCCGGGCCGCGACATTCATTATAACAGAAATGGCCTTTTTCACACCAGAGACGGATTATTCGTGTGAGACGGGTTATCCGTTTGATGATTCGCGTCAGATAGGTAATACTTATTAATTTAATGAACAATCCGCCTGACTTTATCCGTCAATTTCGACGGACAGTTTGAAGACGGGATTATCCGCTTCAGATAGCCTGTGTACGGCCGCTCCCTCCCTTCAGAAAAACTCGGAGAAGGGGTGTCTGTGGGGAGGGCGCGACTGTACACAGGCTAGTCTCAGACGGATAATCCATTTCTAGCTCTAGCGTGAAAACGGCCAATAACAAAATTCCCCTGTCTAGTGTTTTTAATGATAGCGAAGGACTGTACGGAACGACTGTCTGCCGTTGCCTTGTCCGTAGGCCTCATTTTTCCGCGTGGCTAATGAGTTTCAGGTCACGTGGTCCTAGCGAGTTTGCCACCGAAATGCCTTGACCGAGATTGCGTAGGAAGACGCCGTACAGGAACTAGGCATGGTAATGTCTACCGTAGCGTCAGAGAAAAACAGGGAAATGTTGTTTATCGGCAACGTGTTTTACAAACAGTGACATCTCTGCGTTTTGTTTCACTAGTGTTTCGAGGGCACGACCTCCTGAAAATCGCAAATATTAATCCCCTGCAAGAAGCCACACTTTTGCTATGGAAAAAATTAGTTCCCCGAGAGAGTGGAGGAAATGGAGCCTAGGTCTTGGTCAACACCTAAAAGGCGCTTCGCCTAACATGCGTACGGACTCCGTACGCATGTACTACGTGACTCCGTACTTCACGCTAGCCGGGAAATACAAAACGCAACCATAAGTGCAACCTCGTTCCCAGGGTTCTCTCCTACCCGCCCCCTGGAGCGCTCTAGGGGGCGGGTAGGAGAGAACCCTGCGAACGAGGTTGCCATAAGTGAGTTTAGTACGTCCCTGAAAAGTAGCAAATCTAGGGAACAGTTTATTTTACGGTTAACTCCTTTTTACGCTATTTACGGCTAACGGTTAAAATTTTTCAATTTTTACGGCTATCGACTAAATGTTTGGCCGTTTTACGGGTCTTTTACGCCTATCGGTTAACCCCATTGAGACCCTCTTACTTTAATCCCGACCTATCCAATCGAACAGTTCGGCAATCGAACCCAATCAAACACCAATCGTTCGATTGCTGAACTCAATCGAACATAATCGAATTCACAATAAAATTTTGCCAATCGAACACAATCGAACGTTCGATTACCGAACGACTGGTAATCGAACCCAATCGAACGTTCGATTACCGAACGATTGGTATAATCGAACGTTCGATTAACGGACGCCGCATCGCATTTTTTCTCTGTTGCCAAGCATTTCCTTTTAACAGTCACAGTACCTTAACAGTCATCGAAATTGCCTTTTATTTGTTTTGTTTTGTTCGAACATTGACATTCTTGCAGTATGATGTTCAGTTCCTGTTTATTCAATAAAAGCTGACAATGATTATATTCCACGTGTTTTACTCAGTTTGAGGCGTCAAGAGACAATTGCATTGGATTAGTTCGATTTTGTTCTATTATATTGGTTCGATTGGTTCGAAAATCGAACTGACAGCAAAATAGGTGTTCGATTTTGTTGGATTGCCCCACCCAATCAAACGATTGGAGTTCGATTGGGTTCGATTGGTTTTTTGTTCGGTTTTGTTCGATTGGATAGGTCGGGTTTAATTGATACCCCAGATATATTCTAAAACGGAAATGTCATAAGACATTTAAGAATAATACAAGAATATTTTCAGCCTAAAATCGGCAGAAAAATAAGAATATTCAACCTGGGCCGGAGAAACAACTTTCTTATATAAAAAAGAGTGTTATGTTGAAAACACTCTTTTCATGCTTTTATGCTTTTTAGCAGGTCTCTAGAGATGCATTCTAGCTGACACCGCGGCAAAACGCACTGCGCATGAGCACAAAATTTAACATCCGGTCAGCTTTTTATTTCCGTAAGCATAACATTGCCGTCGCACCAAGTTTAAAAGCAAAAAGGGAGAAACAGACAAAAAAGGGGGCCAAAAAAATCACTTCATTCGAAAGCTTATATATTTTTCTAGTGTCAAACTTTTGCACCACATGGTTATCTGTTTGCACCAACGGTGAAAATGATGTTTGAAGTTTGCAGGTCGCGAGCGCTCGACAAGACGAATTTGTTTTTACTGGCTTTCTTGCATGCGACTGGTTTGGCATAAGTTAATTTGGGAGAAGGCGATAAATAAGAAAAGAATGGCAATACTTATGAAAGAAACCAAAATTATCATTAACACTAGGACCAGGAAATAAAATTTTAGCCCGTTCAATAAATTTTTTTATCTTCAGAGAAAACAAGAACTCAAAACAAAAGATGAGCGGGATTTAATAACAACTTCGACTTTGATGACTGCAGTCACGAACACCCAGAGCTTTCAGTGCGGAGAAACTAAACGTCCCTATAAATTACTTTCATTCAAGAAAATGCCTATTTAATTCTTTTCATGGTTTTTCTTTGGTTGAAGACTTCAGTAATTTCAGACTGTGCGGCAGGCTGCATCTCATGCAAACACGAAACTCCCAGCTGCTAAATACATGGTATGAAAATTTTAACTTCTAAAAGCCATCAAACCATCTTTCGCTCTCTGATTCTGAGAATGAAAAAAATAAATAAAGATGTCAACTTGCTGCCAACCTCAACAGTATAATTAAGCTTATGTTTCATGGCAATCAACTCAGAAGAGTTTCGTTTCAAAACACGAAAATAAAAAATAAATAAATAAAGCCCGAATCGGCTTTAAGGCATGAAGACTGAGATACTGAAGAACTGAAAATTAGAACTACAATACACAAGCTTGCAATAATAACTTTTTATGTCTTAGTTTCAGCCAGGTTAAGTGAAAAATAACAGTCAAAAACTTTGTTTTCGTGAATGAAAATCAGTTGACCTTACGCTCTAGCCAAAATTACACACTGAGTTATTATCAACTTACCTTTTCTGAATCTAATCGACTAATTGTTTCAGTGATCTGTGCCTGGTTATCCATAAAAGCAATTTCAATAACTACGAAATAGTCAAAAACACGAGCAGCATGAAGCAGAACAACTGAACCACAAGCTGCACACAGAGTGAAGCCGAGCGCGCGCGGGAGACTTTGATCTGACTGGAAAGTGTCACTGAAAAAGAGACCGGAAATGCTCAACCTGGCGCATGCGTAGACGTTTTGCCGCGGTGTTATTCTAGCTATAAGCATCGCTACAACATTTTTATCTGTTAGGGCTTCAGTATTTTTTTTTTCGGAAAATTTTAGGTGCAATTTAAATTTATTGAAATTGCTCGTTTTTTAAATTTTAGTTTTTATCACGAATTTTTGCTCTTTTTCTCTTTATACCACCTTTTTGACAGTGGAGAAGGCCCTGGGTCAGAGAGGTTTTTAATTTTTTTCAATATTTGTATGTTAAACATGGTGTCCGAGTATTCGTGGCCCGTTTCAAAAACTTTGGAGGAATTACTCTCATGTGAGAGGTTTGATAAGTCCGCCATTATACAGAGAGATTTAAGTTTATCTCAAGCGTTCTGTTTGTTGTGGCAAAATGACAAAACGGGAGATGTTGCTGGAAGGCAAAGACCGACCGCCATGTCACACACCGCCTGTGCTGCTGTTCTGTTGGATTTGCATGTGCTGGAAAAGGTTGATTTCGAGAAGGAAATCAAACAGTGGATGGACAGAAGAAGACAAGTTATTTCCGTACAAGTGGGTCGTAAAGTCATTAAATCCACTTATACTCCAACTTTATTACTAACGGAGAATCAGGCTACTTAAGGAAATTTATAAGCTTATTAAGGCTTAGCTAAATTTTTTAACAAGCCGTCGAAACACAACACGTATTCCTTTGGAACGACTCAGCCGTTCTTTTCGCCTGATTTGACCAGGAATTTTTACTTTGGAGCAGCTTTTATTCAGACCGAATTTTGGCTTTCGTAGTTTACTTAGGGGCTATTTACGTGATATCAGAATTTGTAGTCTTGCATTTCAATTGGAACAAGCCCATTTCTTCTCCGGATGTTTTTCTCTTCCTGTTTAAAAGATGAACGTCCTGCCGGAGCGGGTTTAATTATGTCTTCATTCCGAAGAATGCTTAACATGGTAAGCTGGTCGTCTTTCTTGACAAACTTCATTCGCGATCTTGAGCAAAACTCATTTTGGAATGAAAGTCATCCCAATATCACTGATGAAGGTTCAATCTCCAGCCATGGGTGTCTTAATTTTGGAAGAATCATGGCTGCATCAAGACACCCATGGCTAGAAACTGAGCCTAAATATCATGTGAATAGCCGGCCCCTTTATTTAACTATAAAGAAAATTTACTGTCTGGATCATTCTGTAAAAGACAAAATTTATTATGCAAGAAACTTTTTTTGATGTATGAAAGATGGTAAAAAGTTAAAAAAGGTTGAAAAAGGTCCAGAAAAACAGGATATCTCCGTCAGGACCAGTGTATGTGTTTGTAATACAGAGCAAGAGTCTTTGGCTCAATCTTGAAATCTTGGAAGCATTTGTGATGGGTCTCAAAGTCTCAGTGTTGGGTGATTTTCAACTGGGAGGCTAAAATTTCTCAGTCTCGAATTTTGAAATCTCGCAGTTTCTCAAAGTCTTAAATTTACCATTCTTTTCCCCTTTTGTTTTATTTCACTCATGAGTTTTACAGGTTGTTACACGGAGGATGAGCCCAAAAGGCAGCCATTTTATGTGGTGGGCATTATGTATATGTTCTGAGAAGTTTTTACATCATATTTTGAAATTTTAAAATTTTCTGCTTAAAACTGTTCAGTGTCTGAACCAACAGGTAACTTTTATCAACATGGGGTTGACCCAATGTCTGGTTAAGTGACCTTGAAAAGTTTGGCATCTGTTTATAATAAGCTCATAATTTTGCTTTGTTCAGTATGAAAACAATGAGAGTCATAAAGTCAATACAAATATATCATATGCACAGGTTAAAGATGCCACAATGACAAGTTCGTACTTGGACAAAGCACTTTTTTCAGACATTGTCAAATACCATAATAATAGTATGGGACGGAAAAAAACAACTGTTGAATGGATTATTCAAGGATCTCATGAAAGAGAAAACTCAGCAACTGCAGTCTTGGACAGCCTAGTGCGGCGGGGGATCCTTGGTAGGGAATCAATGCTTTTTGGAAGGAAATATCCAACACTTAATTCTGGTAGGCAAAGTTTTGTTTGTAATGAATTTGCTGTCTCCTTTTTTGTTATGCATATTGAATTTTACCTTCCCCCAACTTCCCCAGGCATATCCGGGGACAAGAAAAGCTTTTTCTGACCTGAGGGCCGGAAATGCCTTAAAAAACTTCTTGGAGTTCTTGTGTACAGTCAATCCATCTTAGTTGAAAGCTGTTTGCATGTCACTGCATCAATAACTCTGCATTGAAAGCCTCCAAATGTCAGTTTTATAAAAATACTTTCAAAACTAGTGCTGCCTAATAGAGGTAGCCTGAGAAAACAGCTGACATTTTGCAATGCCACAACTGCTTTCCCTGCAAAATGACATCTGAGAAACGTGTGCAGAATTCCTTTACTGACGATGTGTTACTTCAAAGATCTGAGTAGTGGCATGTCATCAGTATGGAATTTCAGACATCATTTTGTGAGAAAACCAGTGGTGGCATCGCGTAATGTTGGCTGTATTCTCATGCTAAATAGAGGTGTTCTGAAGGGATGTTGCATGTAATATGGTAAAATCTAATATTTAGAATCCAGACATTGTGTGGATCTAGTGATGGTGATGTAGAAATTAGGTAGAAAAAACATATCTGGTGTGAAGTGTTGATATGTGTTCAACCAATTTGATTGATCCATTAGTCATTACATTTCAAAAGAAGTCTATAATGAACTGCAAAAAAGTCATATTCAAAGGAAAACAGGTTTTAACATTAATTGGTCTTGGGGTTCACTGTGTGTATACCTGTAGGAGACAGTTTTCCTTGGGTTCCCTGTAATGTTAGCTCATCATCATGAAAAAAATAGTCTGAACATGCTCTGTGGTTGACAATCATGTTGGATGTACACGGTATAATCTAAGTGATCTTGGATCACTGATCCTGATCATGATCATCCCAATGGAACATACCCATTACTAATTAGATAGGTATGTTTACATGTGTCCAACACAGTGGATGTTTGTTTAATGTTGTTTGAATATGAAAGTGGATCATGTTTCGTTGATCATCATGTCAACACATCACGCTGCTATCCTACCAGGTGACTGTGTTAATAAAGGTGTAATATAGTTTAGTATTAGCTAATAGTTAGTGGGAATAATTCTAGAGGGTCAGGGGTTTTGTTTGAGGCCAGACGCTGGACAGAACATCAGGTTGTTTGACATGTAATGTCTGGTAGTTCAATAATAATTGCCAAATTAATTATATTTTCATTTTTTGTGGTAATTTTTAATGCCTTAAGAATCTTAAGGGTTAACCAATTCTGGTCTCCAGGGAACTCAGAAAATTGTGTTTCAGAGAGTCCAATTTTAAAACTTTTCTGGGGAAACATGCCCCCCACCCCAGAAGTTTGTGCCTGTGAGTCCACCAGCTGAATCTCTGCATCTGGAGCTTCCAAAGGGTGACTGTGTGAACTTAATAGATGTGACCCCTAAATGAAGGATAAATTTATAGTAAGCATGGGTGACCAATTTTAGGAATTTGAAAATGGTGGCTTAATGGTGGTTTGTCTGTTTGAATATGTATTGTTGGTCATTATAGGCGGTAATGTACTGATGGTGGGTACAGTTTTATGAGGTCAAATTATTTTCAATCTTTCAATTGTAGAGGCGGTAAATTTAAATTTATAATAATTGTACAGTTTCTTTGATTTTTGGTTTAATATTATCCAGATCCTGAAAAAAAGCTCATAGATGAAATAAGAGAGGTTGTTCTCAAAAATCAACCTGCAGATTCCTTTACTTGGACTCTTCTCAAGCTGGTATATGAAGCAGACTGTTGTTCCAGTAAGAAAGCACGTGTCCTTAGCAGATATTTTTCAGCTGACGAATTTCAAGGGGCACAAGAAGTAATCAAGGCTCTTGTTACTGTACCTGTTGAGGACAGCTTGATTGCAAGTCCTGATGCAGAAAGTCTTGAGTCATTTGAACTTAAAGTAGTCGAATAGTATGGGTGGCAAGAGAGGTACTTTAATTAAACTGTTTGTTGCAAATGTGCTGATATCCTTGCTCTGGGCCTCCAAAAGACTCAAAATACTGGAAGTTTCAAATTTCTTTTGATGTTGATGGGCAATGGCTTCAATAGTCTGACAGGAAAGTCATGTTGCGTACTCAAATGGTGGTGCACAGGTGGGGGCCTAAAACAAGGGGTTTAGCACTGTTTGACAGAGGGACTAACCCAGAGTTTAGTATCATTTGTGATGCAGGCTATTAAACTTAACAATGCTAAAGAAACAAAGTTCATTTACCATAATGACAAGAGGTGCTCAATGTACCTTTATCAATTAAATTGTGGATTGGCACATAAAACAACAACAAAAACATAAAATTTCCTCCAGTTGTTCCCATATCATCTAAAAGCCTTTTCAGGCATCAAGACAAGAAAAGTGAGAAACTTGTCAGTTGTAACTTCATTGAATCAATTGCCAGTTAATTTGTTGTTTTGGAAATGGTGTGTCGTAGGAGAAGAGGTTAATGTTAGCCATGGCCACCAATACGACATTTTGGTATTCTTTCAACATTTCTGATAAGTAAAGGGGAACCAACCCCCCCCCCCCCCCCCAAGTAAAGTTGCAGTGTAATATATGACTTTGCCATGCAAATACAATGTGTCCATCAATCAATACCTTTTATTTAAACTCAGTGGGGGTTAAAGCTTGTTGGTCGTATGTAAAAGTAGTTAATAATAATTTTCTAAAAATATCCAAAAAAAAAAAAAAGAGAATTAGTGAAAAGTAAGTAAAACCAACAAATGCTTCAAGGAATTTATACAAAGCAATAAACGTGATGTGTCATCTCTTGCAATAAAATGTAATGATATGATACACTGAGAACTTTTTCTTCTTCAATCTGTTAGCGTTGCGAAGACTTAAAAAACCTGTTGGCACTTTGTGTCACCGTACGTAATTTGTGGCACGGAATGGCATGTGGATTGGTATGATATATATGTAGGTCGAGCCAGGGTTATTTTCTTTCCCATAACTGTACAATTTACTGCATTCTGCAATGTCATTCTCTTGTTTACACTTTTGTACTCCCCCTCCGTTTATATAAATACTGATAACCACAAAGGGTCCCTTTTAGTTGTACTGTATATAGTGTTTTTTTATTGTCTAGTATAACGAGGCCTGTGATATTTAAATGAAGCGGACTCCAGTATAGAAAACGCTTCTGTCCTTTTCGCACAGTGACAGAGCTTTGAAGGCGGAGTTGAGGATGGCGTCATTATTTATTTTCTAGTATATTTACACTGTATAATTGGCGCGTTATTGAATCGTGTGGTAGCCTACGCTGATTGTAATAAATTGTGCCCTGACAATTGACACAACTGGCCTGTTGGTTGATAACCATCAAAGTAAGCTACTTCCACATATTCACAGCTGAATTCTAGGGGCACCAACGACTTTTTTCTGTTCGTTAAGGAGCAAATGTCGGGATAACTGTAGCCTGCGTGGCAGGCGTTTGAAAGGGAAGGGAAAGTAGTTTTAGGCACGAGAGAAACGCGAGGGGCGCGCGAGGAGGGAGGGAAGGAAACGCATTTCCCTCCCTCCCTCCTCACGCGCCCAGGCCCTCGCATTTCTCTCGCGCCTAAAATTCCCTTTCCCTTCCCTTTCAATCGCCTGCCACGCAGGCTAGGATAACTGTTTCATTCTTCTGGGATATGCGGACTTTTTCTACTAACTCACAGTCTGCGATTTTTGGAGGTTGTGTTTTTCACCAAGATATTGCAATAATTGTTAAAAAAAGGTATCATGAAAATTTCGGTTTAAAGACCCCTAAGACGATACGGCTTCTCCATCTCCCGGGCCCATCAGGTAAGCTAACAGTTTCGGATGAGACGGAAAAGGCACACAAAACTTTCGCGACGGCCAAAGTTCTCCAAAGACATCCGAATAGAAGAGGTAGCTTGAAATTAACCAAAGAGGCTTTTAAAAGCCTAGAGAAAATCGCTTTAGACACTTCTGACGTATTTGGAAACATTCGGTTGTTCGGTGCCCCTACAACTTTAACGTAACATTTCTTTAATGTTCTTTGCACATGTTTCAACCATTGTCCTTAAATCACTTGGGTCCCCTTGGGGAATGTGCCCTATTTAACAAACGATGTGGACAAAAATCAATTCAAAAGATTGTATCATCTGAGGAGCAAAAAGACGTATGGAGGGAGTTTGATGAGCAGCTATTTTACAGATTCAATTTTGTCTGGGAAATCACACGGAAAGTCTCCAAACGAATGAAAAACGAGAAGTCTAAAGACTACTGCAAAGCTGATCATAACAACGCGTATTGCCTTTTTTTGTAACAGGTAAACAGATTTAACATCTGTAAACCTGAAGAAAGTTTGCAGTAGACTTTGGACTTCGCTTTTTTTTCTTAATCTCCTTTCTAGAGATCCAACGTTGACAACCAGCAGGGGTCTTCGTTCACGGTTTTTGCAGTTATTTACTTATGCAAAAGAATGTATCGGAAAATTTTCAAGAGAATTTGTTTTGTCATCTGGGCCAAAAAAGTTTCCATCAATGTTAGAACTAGGTATGTGAAAGGGATACCATTCGTCAATGGAAGGTATTCCAAAGGGGTACCTTTTCTGACAGAAAATGGGATATATTAAAAGGGTAAGGAGTTGGATCTCGGCCCGGCGGAGCCTGTGAAACCGAGGGGTGGTACGAAGCCCACTCTTTATTACCTTGTCTTTCTAACCGACTCTTCTGTAAAAAAAAAATAAAAAATGCACTTTATTTCAGTGTCAATGTATTTAGCAAGAAAGAACTAATTGGGGAGACTATTTTTACGTCTCCTACTGGAGACGGGACCGTCATTTTACGTGGTCATCCGAGCCAGGCAAAGGTCGAGCCATTTGCAGGGCAAAGGCAGTGAGTATTGGTCCGGTCCTGGGATATGCCCAGAAATACACGCAGTGGCGAAAATGGCAGAAATCGCGATTAATCGCCAAATTGATAACAAAAGTTCAAATGAAAATTTGGCATCCAATTTGAATATTTGCCGCATTCTGGATATTGCCAACCCTCTGGCGATTTTTCGCTGTTTGTGCCAAACAAGGGGCCAGGTGATTTTTCGCCATTTGTGCCAAATTCGACATTTTTGCCAAAATCGCCACTCTCCATGGGGCCACTTTTGGCATCCAGTTTGAATCGCCAGCCTTCTGGCGTTTTTTGCCATTCTCGCCATTGCATGCATTTCTAGACATAAGTGGGTCTGGGTCCCGGGAATACAAACAGTGACCTGCCGCTCTGCAGTCAAGCGTTCTACCGACTGAGCTAATCCCGCTGCGGTTAAGTTTATTGAAATTGGGTCAAAGGTGGGCAAGAAAGATGAATTGTTTATGGAAAGATCTATCTACGAGTCTTTCACTGCGGAAGTGTTAGCTCAGTCAGTAGAGCGTATGATAGCCTGTTCCAGGCTCCGAGATAGTCGGGTCCGCTGAATTGAGAAAATGCAATCAAGAAAATAAAACTTTTCGCGAACCTTTTTCTTTCGCGTCTTCCCCACTATCTGAGGGCCTGAAACAGGCTAAGCGTGTGACTGCAGAGTGGGAGGTCGCAGGTTTGATTCCCAAGACCGGACCAATACTCAGGGTCTTAAAATAACTCAGCAATGAAGGTTCTGACTTCTCCCTTTGCACTGTAGCGTGGCTCGGATGACCACGTAAAGTGGCGGTCCCGTCGCCATAGTTTCCCCTATTAGTACTTTCGTGCTAAGTACATTGACACTCAAATAAACTGCTTTTTTTTCATTTGGTCAAGCACCTTTAAATAGCCAATATCTCGAACCTTGACGGAAACGTTCCTGGACCTTTCTGGCCTAGAGGACAAAAACAAATTCTCCTGAAAATTTTCTAATGCATCATCTTGGAGACTTTCCGGGGGACATGCTCCGTTGTTAGGGCTCTCTCTTTCACCCAATTTTTGGTTCTCGGGATTGATGGTCTGGGATTTATTCCCAAGAAACTGGTCAAGCACAAGATTTTTTAAGCCACCAAAAATATACTGGAATGGCCGGCAGAAAAACAGAAAAAAGAAGCCTCAGAAAATATTCAACTTTTTTTGGTAGCAGGCTGTGCGCGATGGTCTTAGGACCTTTGGCACGTGGTTGAGGCCCATCTATCGAGAAAGCATCCATTGGCGAGAGGCCAGCCAAATAGGCCATTTCCGAGTTCCAAAAAACTTTCACTTTCAAAACGAGGCTAAGTGCAAAACCTTTCTTGTGAATGAATTTTTTGCGTGAAAATGAAAATCATTTGAAGATCGATGGCTTCGCACTTAGCCTCGCTTTGACACAGAGGCTTGAGGCAACTCGGAAATGAGCCTACAGTGGAACCCTATTCAGGAGAATGAGCCCTCCTCCGGCCCACGGTTGGTTAGTCAGATGACTATTTCAAGCTAACGACGTAAAATGAAGGTTGCTTACTGAAGGTTGTTTACCATTTACATGGACAAAACGGTCGGTTCACCGTTTGGATGACGTCTGACTCAACAGATGATGATCTTAACTTAATTTAGGTCGATCCAAATTACAGTTGGGTTCGTCTCATGAAAAGCTCGACGTTTGGCCTAAGCGTTATAATCTTATAACAATGCACCTAAACTTCCTGCAATCTCTATTAGAAAGCAACTGCCCGATTAAAGCAAACGAACTCGCTACCAATTGCTCCAGGAAGTCTATTAAACGTAGCTTAAGCATAAAGACCGGCAGGACGCCAAAACGTTGACAGAAGTATTTTCACACAATTTATTTCTACGATACCTCGCGCTTCGCTTAATTTTTTTAAAAAAAACCTACCGTTCTTTCGTGCGATCTACCAATAAGCATACCAATAAACTCGAAATAAACGTATTTACATTTATCTCATGTGAACCGCTAACCGCTATTTATCTCACGTGAACCGCTAACCGCAAAGCGGCTGATAAAACGGTGCAGTAAATACATTTTCTAGAGTGGACAATGTTCAAAAAATTATTACGTTAAACTTTTTTAAAAACACAGGCTAGCTTTTTTTCCACGAAAAAAATCGCAAACATACAGACCTGAAATTGAAGGTACAAAAATAAATATTTGACACGACCGTAACCCTAGCGGCTTGTGCACAGCCGCGCGCCTTCCCCCGGAATTTTTTGAAGGAGGGGGCGGCTGTACACTGCAGGCAACTATGGCCTCTCATCGATTAGCAAACAACGTCATTGTTGGTCAATTCAGGTAATTCTGTCCTCTGTGATAAAAACATAGTTTCGACAAGCAATCGCCTCTAGAATTCCATTCCCTTTTTCACGAATTTCAAATAACATATCTATGTGTTACGTCATTGAGGCAATTTCAGCCTGTTTTTCCATAAATAGAAGTTGGTCCACTAAGAAGCAGTCTCCTGGTTTATCTACAATTTTTGCCAGGCCATCCAGAATTGAATCTTCATTGCTAATCTCGTCTCCAAAGCGAGCTTTTTTCAGGTAAGAGTACACCCGATGAAACGCTTCAACACCAAGCAGTCGTTCACACTCGCTAACTGTGAATTAAGGATTTGGTTTCCTGCTCTTAACCTGAGTAACACTGGAAAAATTATCAACAAGAGAAACGTGAAACTAAGTTTAGTTAGGTAGTGCTTTAACATGCGAGCAGACAAGTACGTGGAGAATTCTGGCGGCACGAGCAAGCAAAGCCGGCGACAACAATGGGCACCTCCGCCGCCAAAATTTTCCCCGAATTCTGGGAGCCTGGTTTTTAACTGGTTTTGAGATATGATAATATCATCAAAAATTGAACTGTAGAAAGTAATGTAATTATGTTGTCAATCAAAACAAGACCACTGAACAAGTAAATTGTCCTTTTCTGTGAAGCTTAATATTTGTAAATCGAACTGGGCAAATTGCTTACATCAGCGGCAAATGAACAGTATAGAGCGTGTTCCGAATCTCTTAATTTTTTTTGTCTTCACTACCACAGCTGCTATTCTCAAAAGGATACGTCCGTAAGGCTTGAATTCTCTGATGTCTCAATGAGTCTGTAAGTTCACTCGGGTTTGAAAATTCAGCTTCAGCAAATGTATCATCAGCAGATGATGTCTGATCCAATGCATCCTGCATTTGTCCCATTAGTGCACTCAAATCATCTTCATCCGGCTCAACTTCGTTTTCACTGTCATCATTTTCAAACTCATCTTCAAACTGGGAATAAAATGTTTCTGCTAAGTCTGCATCATCAGGAATTTCTGTCACATTCGTTAAAGCCAAAGAATCTTCACCTGAAATGAATTTAACTTGATCACAAATCATTTTAAACGGCTCACAAAATCACTGGTCCTCGCCAGTGAGGGCTCTAAGCAGTCTCAGTGTTTATAGCGTAGCCTCCGCGCGCGCGAAGCGCGCACAGCGGAGCACCATGGGTAATAAAATTTGGTAAACTATCCGTCCGTACGGACTTTCCGGGTAGGGGTAAGTAGAAACGAATTCCTTCCTTCTTCCCTCGAGAGTTTTGTCCCCTATTGTTTCAAAAGCCTTTAGAAATGATTGACAAATCAGAATCTGTCAACTGACCAAATGTTTGGTAGATTTTATGGGGGCCGACCATTTAACTTCTGAGGCGGTTATGGGTGATTTGGGAAAAAATGTCCTGCAGACTGATTTCGAGAGGATAAAAGCACGCAAATAAATTCCTGGTGAGAAAAATATCCTGAACTGAGAAAAATATCGTTCATGACGGACAATGCTGAAAAAAATCTTACACCGTTATATGTCGGGGAAAAAATTTCTAACTCCAGAGACTATATCAGTAAAATCACCCATACCCCGCTCCCCCACAAATGTCCAATGGTCATGTTAACCATTTAGGGGGTGAGGGAAGAAACGGATTTGACACCTTTGTAAATGTCATCCATGAACAGAATGGCTGGCGCGCGTTCATGATGTGGTGGTTTTCAAGACTAAAGTTTTCCATTTCAAGATTGAAAACACGCCCATAAAAGACACAAATGGAAAGAGAAAGTTCAAAAGAGTGCTCAGTTTCTTTTTTGTGGACAAACGAAAGCTTTTCGCTCTGAAATTGTCTTTCAAGGGATCCGACCTTGTTTTCTACACGGCGGATCGGACCGCTTGGCTTGTTTTGAACCAACCAAGGCAAAGAGGTTTCTGAAGACACTTGAGGTACATTCCGTACTCTATGATCAAAGAAAAGTACGTTTTTAAAAAGGAATTTTTGTATTTCACGGAGACGCTTTCTACATTATGACATCGGCGTGAAAGAAAAACCACAAAATGTGCATTTGAAATTGATTTTTTTACCATGTGCTCGACCGATTTAACTTGGGTGAACGCAACTATTTAACTTGTCATACGCAAATTGCTTTTTAGGACTAAGGTATGGGTTTTTGAATAAAAATTTTCAAGAAATTAAGTTATTTATCTGTCATTGTTCATTCATAACATTAGCTCAAAAAACGACCATGAGACTACAGATCGTAAGATTTTTAGAAACATTCAGACGGGCCCTTTCTTGAATTAAAACTGAAGCGCTGTTTTTTAGTTTGTACATGTCCCGCATTGAATTGCTATTCATTTTCTCATTCATTACTTGCCATTCAAGAATAATCTAGTTTCGAATTAAAAATTACTGCTGAATATAAACATTAACGACACATTCATACAGGGGTAGCCTCGACGTAAAGTAAAATATTCAGAAATTCCGGTAAGTAAGTGTTTGAAATTTGAATATACACAATAGATAGAGTAATAAACAGGTCTTTTTCTCGTGGCAATTTGTGAATATATTACTTCAGATGGAGGCTAAGGCTGTAAAAAATGCGTCTTCAGTTCTTTAATTCGGCGGTCATAGCGAACTCGAAAGTGGACTTTTTTGCAGTGTGTAAAATTCAAGAATTACTGCAGTTTTGCAGTGTTCTGCTCTTTTTCCATAACTTGTGCCCTGAATACAGCTGAATACTGCTTGAATGTTGCGTTTGCGTTTGCGTTTGTTTTCAGTTGCTTGTTTATGGCTTTATATTATCACTGAAAAAGTGAGCTTATCGAAAAAATGAAAGAGTTCTCCTCTCTTCCAAAACGGACAGACTCTCCGGCTTTTCGAGCCCGAGGTTTTCTTTTTTTTTTAATAAAAAAAGTTGTAAGTTGCTGTATTAACGTTTGTATTTGTAGTGAAAGATTGGATTATTGTTATTAGTAGCGTAAAAGGTTATCGTTTGCTTTCCTATGTCTGTCCTCCGAGAAAATATTATACACCTTACAGTAAAATTTTCTTTCAGATATTGTGAGGTATAAATGTAAAGGCTACACATAACTGTTCGTCCGGGCCCGTTTAAAAAAAAAAGAAAAGAAAATATAATGGGCTTACGGGAAGACGAAAGTCCTTAAGTCGGCCTGATTTTTCTCTTAGGTCATGCCTTAAACACAGAAACACCGACCCTAGAAATCGTAACCTGTAAATTGCTACTACTTAAGAGACCTACAATTTAACAATTTTTTCAATTTAGGTTTGTTTGCGGGATATTTTTTCTTAATCATTAAGCCCCCTCCTTCTAAAGGTGTCTGATGCCGAAGGCTCTTAGGGATGTGAAGATTTCATTTGTTTTTGGGCTTAGAGTTCATGTTATCACTTTAATTTGATTGCTTTTATTATGAGTAAAGAAACGGAGGCTTCGCTTTTAGCCCCGGCTAAATCTATATATTAGATTGTACAAGGGCATACTTCTTAAAATCTTAAATTTCACCTCAAACTACTATTATCCTTGTACCGTTTAGTTCATGGATCAATATAAACGTCAGGTCGAAATAGGACCTTATGCATAACTTGTACGGGCGAAGAAATCTGCCCAAATATCACGATTCCAACAAGCAGGCAAAAAATAAATGCAAAGTACAAGAACGCCATCTAGGAACAACTCGAAAAATTCGTACACAGGTCGTTTACGTATAAGCTCCATAAAAATAAAAAACAAATTAAGCAAAGAATGGAAAAGAACGGGAACGATTGAAATCGAAAAATGAAACTGGGGCTTATTTTTTAAGAAATGACTCCATATCCCCATATCAGGGAGCTCCTGAGGTTGTAAGGCTTTGTCCATGCAAGGTAACTGCACGCTCAATACCAGGGAATGAGGCTGTACGTTGTGTATGACTGTTAGCACTAATGAGAGACTTTGGTCGCATGATATCAGAACCGACAGTATTAAATATTCCAAAACTCATTTTAATAAATGTCCCCAGAGGCGATGAGCGAGGATAGACGGTTGTATTCGCAGGCTATGGAATGAGGGCTTACTTGCAGAACAGAGCTGGTCATAGTTGTTGTCACTTGACATTGGTACCGAAACTGTTATGGGTGAAGAAGGTTCAAGTTTGTCTGCAGCTGTGATAGTGAATGCAGCATCATTAAACACATCGGGATGCTCCTCAACCCATGGTAATGACACCTGGTTCTGAAAGTAAAATGGGAAAAGGGGACGAGGACGCTGAAACCTCCATCAACTGGTAATCAGTAACTAATATTACATAGGATCAAAAGAGACATATGAAAAACAGGTAACCTTTAAAACAGAAAGTGGAGAACTCGGCCTTAGGCCTACCTGCTTTTTCTTATGTGAACTGTACTGTGCTTGGTTTTCAGCTGAATGGAGAGCTGTATACCTCCTGGAAGAAACAAAAACTGTTTGAAAACTATTTTGGCACTGGTCAAGATTGACGATAAAGAGAAGAAATCTCATGGATGCCGCCAAATCATTTACCCGGGCCTCTGCTTCACAGAGAAAACTAAAGCATCTCGTTACACTTATGCAACGCAGCAGTTTTTTGATTCCAAATTAGGTAAACGCTCCACTGGCATACAGTAAGATGCTTGCAAAGAGAAAAGGGCTGGTAGACTTCACTGACGATAGCCTTAACTTGGTAACCCTGTGCAACAGTCAGACAGATTAAGAACTCCCAGGATTCTTAAAAACTGGGTACTCGCAACTCTCGTGCAAAGAACAAGTTACCTAACTACTTACAAGGGATGGATGCACGACATTTCTGTTCAGGGTAACTAAAAAAGTATACCAATTAAGGGAACATATTTCTGAGACAGTGTGTCAATGAATATGACGCCTGTCCCAGTTGCCATTCAACAATATTTGTATTGCACAGTGATGTCATCTCATACAGGTGTTTTAGTGTCTACCCCGATAATTTACAAGTTTTATTTACACGAATTTAAAAAAGAGGGACTGTCGTCACCGGGAAGACGAGTTAACGGGTTTGACAAAGAATTGTGTGTTCATAAAACACAGAAGGTGAAACACTTAGGAGGAAGAAACCCTTATTTATTCAAATCTCTTGCAATCGTAAATAAAAAAAGCACCCGTTTCTCGACACACAATGCATCTAGATTGAACGTGGGTCTATTAAATTGAACGTAATTACAGTATCAATTTGTTTAAATTACCTGTGATCACAAACAGAGAAAAACGAACCTTATTCTTTCAGCTTCTTCATCAGCTCTTTGCTGCTTTCTCAATTTCATTTTATCCCTGTCAATAATAAAATGAAATAGATATTGAATAGACAAGTAAGCTTTTAGGAACTTGACCGGCTTTGCATTACAGCTGGTGATAGAAATAGATGTAAACGTTATTTTTCATTATACTTTCGATAGCCTTTTAGATAAGCATTTTGTGCTTTCATTGACCTCGTCGTCGTTTCGGTCCATAAAAGCGCTTAAAACAAACGTGGCCAATATCCACTCATGATGATCTCACGCATTGAATGAAGAAAAAGGCAATGAGAATCGAACTCAGGAACAACTCTAATAAACTCTCTGTCTGCTCAGACTTAGATGACAAAACGACAAAATGATTTCCGAAATTTTCGATATGATTTGACTCCACAACTGGATTTCGTTCACTGACCCATGCAAGAGTTACGTCATACTTAAGGAAGGCTCAATCAAAGCCCTGGCCGAGAGACGTAAAAAGTTAAAATCTTACAATGCGAGTCAGCGAATGCCAACAGGCCATGGTGGACAGTATTAAAGGATTTGGTTCACATAATGAGGATAGAAAATAAATTTAAGTATTTCATACTATCTCATTTCCAAATGCACTAGTTTGGTGGCATCCCAACTGGGCAGCGCGTTGGTTCGAGACACGAATGAAACTTATACAACCCTTCAAAATCGCTAGTAAAAAATATAGGCTCTTTAACAAGCTGAATATCAGACATTTGACCACAAAGCAATCGATAGACCAAGCAATGTTGTGTTAAAGAAATGATCAGTACGTATTGGAATAGGTGAATCCTTGTTTCTAAGTAGGTAGTAATCCATTTTAAACAATTCTTTTTAGTGCTTTCCTGTCAACTGAAGTTATGCGCACCATCTTCCACAACGTTTCTAGATGTGCTGAAATAAAAATTTCTCTGACCATGGCTCAAAGGCAAACGTGACGTACGTTTGAGTGGTGCCTTACCCCTCCCCCCCAACACACACACACACAGCAAGAAAGACAGGACGATTCTTGCTAGACTTCTAACCTGCCCAACTAAAAGTGAAGACATGCACGAGGTACACGAGCATGTTTATGGAAAAGAAAACATTTACACAGGCTTGCAAAGGCTTAGAAAAACGGTTTCACGCACCAATTACCACCTTAGGAATGCTGAAAGCGGACGCTCCTTGCAAAACTAGAAAATAGGACTAAGATCAAATAAGAAGAATTTGACACTCTGGTGCCAATAAGAAGCTGTTAAACTTGAGCGCTTTTTATTGTGGTCACTAATTTAATTTTGGCCAAGAATGAAGACGAAAGAGTTAGAAGACTGCAGCAAGGTATCTCACTATCTCGGAAACGCCTTTAAGATTTTACTCGAAATCTAACTTTGCTAACTCTTGGTGTGTATCATAAGCTCACAAATCAACTGCTCTTTCGTTCAAGAGTAGAGTGTTGTATCCTGCCTTCTTTAATTTCTTGTGGAAAAAGCTCACACATGTCAAGCATACACTATGTTACGGTGAAGGAAAAGGGTAAGTAGACCTTAAGGAGAAAATGATTGAGAAGAGAAAAGAGAACTGAAGAAGATATCAAAGACAAAACAAACAAGTTGTGGCTAGCAGTAGGATGTGTACCTACATTGGTGTAAGAGGCCTGCCCGCTTCTGGTTCTTGATACAAGCTGCTGCCTCCTCGACGCTCATAGGACTCTCCTATTTTACTCTCCTTATTTGACCTATAACATGCAAAATGATTTAAAGTTACCTCGGATGTGATCATATCTTAGGCAAATTGATTATTGCTGAGAGTGAGCTTGAAACAAGTCTGGTAGAAAGTTCGTGACTGTCTGTTACCTGTAACTGTTGTTTTTATTTTCCAGTTGCTGTTGCAAAAGATAAATAAGACAAATAATTTTGCCCTCCTTTCCAAACTAAGGACATCGTTGTTTTTGCTTTAAGGAATTTCGGCTGCGAACGACCACATTAATTATTTATGGCTTAGTACCAACAACTTTCTTGCAGCTGACAAAACATAAATATTTTACCAATGTATCTAATGTCCATTCCAACAACTTAAGAAAATTAACTCTTCAGTAAAACTGCGTACAGGCCTATAAAGTCGGATACCGATATCTATCGCTTAAAAGTGTGCAACACTTTACGAATGTGAGTCCTTTTGAAGATGGCACCTTATTAGCCCTTATTAGCAGCTACAAGCTCTGTCACCCAGTACTCTCTCAGTCTTTGTCAACTCTATCACCTTTTAGCCACTATCAGTTTGCTTTGAGGAGGAAAAGCAGCCTTTGTCGGCCTGCTGAGCAACTGTCAACCCTCTTGTCAGCAATGTACCATGTAACCCCTCTTAGTCTGTCAGCCTCTCAGCCATCTTAGGTAGGTGAGCCCTGTCAGTACTTACCACTCCAGGCTGTCAAATCTATCAGCATTTACCAGACCTTGATAGTCCTGTTAGCCCTAACAATCCTTATCAACCCTGTAAGACCCTGTCGGTCACTCACCCCTCTTACCCTGTCAGCCCTTGTCAATAAGCTTTAAGGAGGGCAAGCAGCCTTTTTAGCCCTGTCAACCTGTTGTTCTGTCAGCCTCTTTGCTCTCTCAGGCTGTCTGTCAGACTGTCAGTCCTGCTAGTCCACGTGAGCCCACGTGATCTATAAAACATAGCTTTAGTTCTAGAAATACAATACTTACTGTTCTATTCGACATTTTATTTTCTGCAATCAAAAAGAAATATTGTTACTTTTCTTAAATGTATGTCAAAGTATGAAATAGTCTAAGAAAGGTGAAGAGAGAAAAACGCAGAATAAAGGAACAGAAAATTCTAAACACTACAAATTCTGTTTTGGCAATTTGATCAAGCAATATAAGGTTAAATGAACAAAGGAAAAACAAAATTGGACACCAAGAACATGCTTTGGTTACTAAGACCAGTTGACTAGTTATACCATAAGATTACCAAAGGTCAATGCAAGCCATTAGAAAGGGTAATAAACATTTGCATGAAGTCAAGACTAAAACAAACGAATCACAATCACAACTATTGCAATGCATGCAGGCCTCAACAACTTTATGTAATAAATAAAACAAGAAAGGGGAGTTGATGCTGACATCAAATGATACACTGAACCAATCAAAGCAGCAGCTGACATTGAGCTGACCCAGGGGCTTGAAACACTTTTTCCAAGGGCTGAGTGAATGATAAAGTATGCAAGAAAACCTTGCCCATGATTTCTTGGGGATCAGGGGTTTGAATGAATTCAAGTAACATGGACTAACTGGCCTGAGCAACGGATCTTTGTCTTTGCTGCTCAGCCCATGCACAACCAAAAATAAAAAAAACATCCTTGAAATGTGGATCCAGGTAAAGTGTTAGCCTTATACTATTTGAATCAGAAGGGTCATCTTGGACTCCCACATTTATATGAAATGTTCACTGTATAATTATGATATTTTATGCTGGTCTGCATAAATCTGTCACTGGTTGTGACAAATTCATTCAATACTACTGAGTGTATGCTTTCAGTCATCCATCGAGAGGTTCAGATTATAATCAAAATGTTGTTCCTTTTCCCCTGAAATTAATAGGTATAAAGGAGAGGCAGACAACATACCGCTAAATTCTCTGCAACATAGTCATTTCTAAGAACTTCACTTGCACTTGGTCGATTGGCTGGGTTTTTATCTAACATCCTAAAGAGGCAAAATAAATTAAATTTATTCGATAAACAAAGCACATTAGAAATCCAATCATATTCATGTGTGAGATATTATATCAGATCATTTTGAAGAAGCATAATAATCTCCTGGTGAAAGTGAAATTCAAAATGAGCCAAGTAGCTTGCACGAAAACAAGGTAAATTTGTGCCAATAAGATTTTCATCCCCATAAAAAAAATTAGGAAGCAGTCTGTCAACTACAGTAAATAAATACATAAGCAAATATGATGTTAAAGGACAATAAATTACCCCACTCACTCTGGTCTACCCTGGTTTTACTGCCGGCATGTTTCCTTATTTCTAAAATATAATTATTATTTTACAATCCTCTGATGATAATAAACATACCTCTTGTACAAATCCTGTAGCTGTTCACTGTATTTTTCAGGTAGTTTAGGTGGCTCTCCTTCCACAATTCTATACATCACACTCATTAAACTCTGAAACAAAATATATTTAGCTTATAGCAATTCCTAAAAAATAATGGCCATGCTGGCCAGTAGAAACAAACAGGAAAAAGGAATCATGAAAATTCACTGACTTTGAACAAATTAACCTATATTTAGGAGCAAACTGATCCTGGTCACAAAATTCATTTAGCATGGAGAAAGGCAAACTGACCACGGTTGAAAACAAACTGATCTAAAACACACATTGACCTACAGCATTTTTATGTTACATGCAGGGTACATGGCAAAAGCTGTTGAGTAGGCAGAGACGGAAAAAACTCACACCACAGGCGTGACTTGGGAGCACCCAAAGCGCAAGTCACTGGGGGTTGGGTCTGGGCCTCTTAAAATGCATTTTCAGTATTCTGAAGCAAAAATTAGAGTGTTTGAACAGAACACAGACATTGTTAAATTTGGCTTTTTGGGGTCTTTTTTTCTAAAGAAAAGTAGGCGGCGAGTTCACGTGAAATAGCTGCTGAAATCTGCCACTCTTATTGAGAACCCTGTTACATGTATGTGCCATAGTTAGCTTTCTCAGCATTGCATGGCTTGTTCATGTTGGACACAGATGTGAGTAAGACTGGCCTAACAGGTCTTTGTCACAGGTCCCTGGAATTTGAGCAGTTGTTGTTCTAGACACAAAACGGTGGTTCTAAGGTCATCTTAAGTCAGTACCCGCCACACAGGTCTTAGTACTTTATTCCCAGAAGATGTGAGTGTTAGGTAAGGGAAAATACATTTCATCGAGTAACCAGGACTGGAAAATACAGATTTTTTAGTTTACTTCACCCTTTCCTGCCATTTTTCAACGGCAGGAAATTCCAAATAAGATTAAAAATATCAAGGTTACATTCCTTTTAGCCAAACTTTTTTCGGATTTGGACAATCCAGATGGTTTGGATTTTCGTGCTAACTGGAAAAAAAACCTGAAATAAGATTGATCCATACAGCAGCTGCCTGCCGCTCCGATCTTCTTCTCAATTTCAATGCATCGTTTTTTACTTCTTTCTGCTAAATTAAGCATCTTCTTGTGGAGAAACAGAGAGAAAATTAGTTCTTTAACTAGTGGTGGTTCATACTGGAACTCATCAACTTAGAATTATCTGGAATTTGATTCAAGAAAATTCAGAGGACAACTACGAATTCTAAAGCGCTGAGAAGCACGTTCTAAACACACACAGACATTGAACAGTATAGTTTTACAGTGAGAAAATCTAAGCGTTTTCACTTCCTAACAGATTTAGACTGACAGTGGAACTTGAGTTAAATATACTACAATCCTCTCGCGGCATAGAACAACGGGGGAATATAAATAACCTCTATCTGAACTAACCATGACCCACCGTGTTTACTGATGAACGAGTATGTTTTTGCGATCGAAAAGCAGTTTCATTAAATGGAACAAAGATATGAAACCAGATTGAGAAACCAATCTGAACAATCCACGCTCAGAGGTTGGTCCTTAATGGAACAAAAAATCAAACTTTCGATTGCAAAATCCAGATTTAGATTGGCTAAAAGGAATGCAACTCAAAAGAGGTACAATGTAGTTTGAAGTAGGCTTATAGGCTACCTACCTAATATTATACCAGTACTTACAGCACAAATAGTTAAATAAAAAACATCTAGACTTTAATCATGTTATTTTAAGTCTTGCTTTATTGTCAAGAAGTAACATACCCCAAATAACCAATACATGTACCAATACAGTATTAATACAATGAGTCATTCGAGTCACCTATAAATGCTTACCTCACCCTGAAAGGCATGTTGGAGACTACATAGTTCATACAACACCACACCCATAGACCTATGATGCAAAACTTAATGTAAGGTACAGTTTTTACTTGGTCGCCATTTGGTGACCATTCTTTAGGTTTAGGGAGACTTTTTTGCAAATCAAGTCGCCAGCTTCAAAATTCTAGGCACCGTGGCGACTAAAATGGTCGCAAATTGGAGGGTTGTTACACATAAAATGAATTAATGAATAAACTATTATTAATAGGCTAATCCACATTCAGATGATATATGTAAGCTAGACACCTCCTGAACAGTTTTATCTATCTTAAGGGTAATAGCAGGATTAACATCCTACCAAAACCTAATTAGACATCATGAAGTACATGTTCATTCATACCAGATGTCAGACTTGTATTTATATCCTTCATGTTTTAAAACTTCAGGACTCATGTAGTATGGAGTACCAGTGAATGTAGTGGCAATATCTGATGTACCCATGAGAATCCTGGAGATACCCAGATCACCTGAGTAAAAAAATATGCTCATTACTGCTAAAGAACATACAAAAAAGTAAACTAACTGGAATTTAAGGGTTTTACCATGGTTAAATATGCAAAAAATTTCACTATTACTGGCTTTGAATTAATAAGTTTTGGCAAAAATCTAATCATGACAAAGCTCCAAAAAGATTTTTTTATCTGACTTAATGAGGTAAAGAGGCCTTTTGCATTAGTTGATCATGTGATCAACTTTCCGTAAACATGAAAACAGTTCGCTTTTGAAAACTTTTGATAGCAGGAACTGAAAGAGTGTATGAAAATTAGGTCACCTGTAAATTTTCAGCTGTGTATCTCAAAAGTAGAGATTGCAACAGCTGCCCAAAATTAATTTTGCCACCCAGTCATGCTTAACTGGTTTTCCATACAAACCCTTGTTAAATTGGAAATTTTCAAACCGTCGTAAAATATTTCCTTAAGCCTTATAGCGCTAAAAATCTCCTTTTTATTCGTAACAGGCAATTTGTGTAGTTAAATGGGTAAGAGAAAGATTTAATGACAGTTTAAAAAATTGTGGAAGTTTACAAGGGTTTGTATGGTAAACCACACAAGACACTCAAGCGCGACTGGGTGGCAAGAGTAGTTTTTGTCATACAAATCCTTCTAATTTTCGTGACCATTGCAATCACTCCTTTTGAGTTATACAGTTGAAAATTCTTCATTTTAATATGCTCTTTCAGCTCGTACTAACAACATTTTCCAAAAGCAAACTGTTTTTATGTTTGCAGAAAGTTGACCATGTGACTAACTATTGCCAAAGGCCTATTGGCCAGCTTAAGGAGATTAATATTAAAATGCTGAAGTTGTAAGACCTAGTCAGGTGTACAATAATTTATATAACAATCGTTCTCATGAAGGTCTAGGACTCAAACATCACCTTCAGACAGGACTGTTTAATATGTTTTAGAAACTTTTTATTCATCAGGACAGTTTGAAAAGGCATCTCTGGATTATTTGAAAATAATACATTTAAAAACCCAATTAAAACAAAAAATAAATTGATTAACAAAATTTTAACATTGTAGATTGATTGAGATGGATGCAAATAAAAATACATCAGGGGCGTAGTGTCCTTTATGCAAATATGCACATGTGTACTTGAGAAATCGGTAGGATTTTTTTTAAAAAGATTTTATGTGGATCCCCTAATACATTGCTTTTGAATAAAACAAAAAGGAAGGAGGACTGAGGAAATTCATGGAAACACATTTAAATCGATCTTGACTGATTATCATTCCTTTAAAGATTTATCTGGAAAGTTTTCCCATTCAAATTAAAGCTGTTCATTTTTACTTTTCTCTCTCTCTATAAATGTTGCTCAAGTGGGTAATCATTGAACAGACTACGCTGACCATAATCGAGGTATAAAGCTGAAGCAGACCATTAGGTGCAGCTGTGGTGCAGCATCAACAAGAATTTTGCCGGAAATTTGCACTCAACAGATGTAGAATCGTTTTCAATGAAAAGCATTAGAGATATTCACTGAAAATAAATAAATAAATAAATAAATACTAAAGCCCTGACTATAATTGTCTGTTCCATGATCAGTTTCATGATTGAAATAAAGGAAACACACAAAAGTCAGTAAAGGACTATACTTGCAGAAAATTTACACAACCACACACACGCCGAAATTCTTCCAACAATTGCTTTTAAACTCCAAATTTCTGCACTTCAAGTGGTCATTTTTCTTGAGCGACAGTAGGTGAGCTTGTTTCATTCCAAACATTTAGCAATTGAACAAACCATTTTATTTGAGTTTCTTGTAGGGGAGGTGCTTTGTGCTTGAAAACTTTCTGATTCCAGTACCAGCTCAAAGAAAAACATTTTAAAAGCTTTTTTTAATATCATGTTCTATTGTTAACAAGAATGTTATCTGCCAAAAGAAGTAACTATTAAAGGATAACAAAAACATTATTTTGTTTCAAATATGCATGGATCCGTGTGCGTACTTGCCAAAATGGCCATGCTTTGCCCCTGACATTAATTTGTAGCAAATATTCTGATGGCCCAAGGGAGAAGTTTTTTACAGACCATTATTTTTAATCTCCTGTAAAAGTTTTTTTTTTTAATGGTTAGCCTTCATTTTTACATTACTTCTCTTTTGACATATATATTTTTCTTGCTATACATTTTGTACTTTCATGCAATTATACATTTATTATGTTTCTTTCACACTAGAGGTGTTGAATGTAAAATCCAAGACTTGCTGAGATGTGAGGGCCCTTGCTTAAGACTTCAGGACTATGAGGCAGAAATAAAAATACAAACTCAAGTCTCATTGTATTGGTAGTAATACAATTTCAAGATCACTGTAAAATGTTCTTAGCTGACCCACAATCAATTATAGGCTCCAATTGCAACCCCTGCACACTCTACACCCTTTCTTCAGGGTGGGTGATAGGAAATACTCTCGCTATTACATAATAATTATGTTACAGGTCATACTTAAATTCAGCTTAGCCCTATTAAAGTATTCATGAATTAAGTCCAGGAGAGAAAGGAAACTAAGTTTAAAAAAAATTAAACCTATCAAATTGATATTACATGTCATTTAAGTTTGACCTGCAACATTATAAATGGAAACTTCATTATTTATAAAATCAAATAAAATAGAAGTTAAAAAATAAAGGCAGCTAAATAATTAAACAGATGCAATCAGCTTAAAGTAAAGCCCCTAAGTAACAGTGGACTTGTGGGAGATTATGGCCACTAAACTACTGCCAGGGTTTACGTAACAATAAATATAGATACAGGTAGAATGTAGCTAAGAATGAAATATTTGCTATGAGGTAAAAGTGACAGTGAATTTTTAGCCTTGTGAGTTTTATATACTAAAGAATGTTTTTTTTTTCAGTCAATGACTCAGCTGACTTGGGTTTAATGTTACACGTCTTTGCTTATTGTTGTCAAAAAGGGAAAGAGTGGAGCTGAAGGAAGCTGTTATTTTTGTCCAACTGAAACAGGCATTTGGAAAAATTCAATGATAGAGATGCCTATACTAGTACTCAGAAAATTTATTGAATCAACAGATTCACTTAGCTATATAAAAACAACACAGCTAGATAAACCTCACAGTATCCCAACTCTTAGGTTAACATTGTACACCACATACCTAATTTTATGAAATTATTCTTTAAAAAAATGTTCCTGAAATATATAAATAAAACACTATTATTATTAAAATCATTAGCTTACTAAATAATTACACAAAAAATTAAAATTACAGTGCCATTGCAAGAGATGCTTTAAGTTTTGCAAGAAAAAAGAGCCAATTGGGCACGACAAACAAAACCACAAGCAACAACGTTAATTAGTTTGTGGTTTTGTGGTTATAGTTCATGTGTCCTGATCTTTGCTGTGATGAGTCGTAACAGAATAAACATTCCTGAAAGTATTTCAGGTGTTCATGGTTTTACTTGTTTGACTGTAAGGCCATAAATTCTTGGCCTTTTGTTGGACAAAATGGTAAGTCATTAAAAAGGTTCAGGCAGAGAAAAAGTGATCCAAGTAAAAGGAGACCCACACAGCTGTAGCCAGCTAACCCAGCCTTCTCAACATTAACAAGATGAAATTGTACCATGCATGCATAAGGATCAAAGGTATGCTTGTCCACTATAATTATTTTGAACTCATGCAATATACCTGAACTGATGGTTCCTGGTACATATTTAATATATACTGACAGGGTGAATTAGGGCATTTGTTGTCAAGGGAAGCAATCTTAAAAATTCTATATATCTCAGTGTTTTAATTCACCTATTTCAAATTCAGTCTATCTCAACCCCACATTCTCACTCCAAACCAAGCTGATCTCACTTGCCACTCCACGAACTCTTTGTAAAGGAAATCTACCACACATTTTTTGGTGATTTGAGGCAGATCAGTTCTACCCTTGCCTACTAGTAATATAAAGTAGTAAATATCACATTATCCACTCTCCTAAGGGCTTTTCGGGGATAATTTACAACATGGTTGGGGGACTTTGCCAGACTGCTTAAGGTGCAGTTTACAAGTAGTGAAGGAATGAGTAACGATGCCCCCATACATGAGTGTGAAAGTGAGATAGACCACTACACAGGGCACTACGTGCCCTACTTTTTACCAAGAATGTGTGGGTTCTTTAACGTTCCACAGATTTTTTATTACGTGTGCAAGGGCTTGCGAGACAGGCCTACGGTTTATCGACCTTATCCGAGAAGACTAGAAAGTCAAACTGTTTGCAGATGTTATTACAAAGGCAGCACTTTCTCCTCAGTTATTTAAAGACCCTGAGTGTTGGTCCGGCAGGGGTTTGAACCTACAGCCTCCCGCTCAGCAGACTGGCGCTTATCCCATTGAACTAACTGGGCGGCGGTTACTACTCTGAGAAACAGGTTTCAAAGAAATCAAGCACAGCGTCTACATCAAGCTTACCTTGTCTTTAAGTCTCTATGTAAGATTTTCCTGAAAACAAACAAACATCTACCTTTAAAGTACACTTCCAGTAGAGAATATACTTAATATCCTTCTTGCAGGGTCTAAGGTGTCATATTCTTTATACATGATTGTGTTATCTGTTTAACAGAAATTAATAGAAATCAACTACAGTGGAAGCTCTCTTAACAGACACTCTTGTCAGTGGACAGCTCTTCTTATGGCTGTCTTCACAAAACCCTGTTTCAACTCCAATACAAACTCTGTATTTTTACATTCCTGTAAGCAGACAATTATCAAAGGCATCTACAGACACTTTCAGGGTCTACCAGTTAGATTTTAGTTTGTTTTTACGCTCCTGTGAGCAGACACCTGAAATCTCATTCCCCTCTAAATCTTGTATTTTAATACATCAACTTCCTAAAATGGCTGTCTGTCAAAATAAATTTACCTCACTTTCAGAGTTGTTTTTTTCACATACAAGTCCGATTACAATTCAAAACACCACTTGAATTTTATGCTTGTAACTGAAAATTGCAACATAATGTCAGAACAACAGTATAGCCAAACACTTAACAAACATTTTTCTTGCATTTTCAATGTTTATTTGTAGTTGGACAAGCTCTTGGAAGCAGCCATTTATAACTTACACCTCTAGTGGTCACTTATGAGAGCCATTCTTGTAAGCGGCAAGCTCCAGCAATAGAAAAAGCTTATCACCCAATATTATTCAACAATAGTTGACACACGCATCTAAAAATTATATGCACTCTTATCAACAATTTCATTCGTTTATTATTTCATTCTTTTTCAACACCATGAATCCCCCCACCCACCCCTGAATCAATGTTGCTTGGAGTAAAAGGAAGAACTGAGGGTCTAAAATACAACAATGATTTTGGGGGGAGGGGGTGGGGGTACACAAGTGTAAAAAGGAGCCATAAATATAGAAGTGTCTCAACACTTATGTCCCTCATTGTAGCTGCCCAGCAAAGTGATTATGCCTGCAGGAACTGTGGGAATAAAGGACATTTTCAAATTTATTTCAGGACGCTAGAATAGTGCAAAGAAGTTTGACTTTAAGAAAAGAGTGGGTCAAGCAGAGGGATCTTAAAAAAGTACATGTAGCAAAAGCTAGCAATATGGCCAATGAACACTTCATGAAAAGAAAGCAATCAGCTGGCGGGTTTAGACAGAGTCCTAACTTTGCTTAATGGTAGAAAGTATCAGTTCTGCTTGCGAAAGTAACTTTATTCTTTGTGCATGAACTGACTAATAAAGATGGTGGCTACAAAGAGCCACAGGTCCACCAGCAGCAGGAAAGTGCTTGTAGGTTGACACATCAAGTTTGTTAACAATAAAAAGGTACTCACATAGTTTATTTATCTAGTAAGAAACTGATAGTGCAAATATACAATAAAAGCACAGCTGATGTAATCTTACTTTTCATGCATGAACTTAACAGCTAAAACCAATTGAATAAACCAAGCCAAAATCAGTGATTCATCAAAACTCTTGCCAGCTTTCTTCCAAGCCTTGATTTTGTCATCCAAATCACCACCCTTCAGTTTAGAACAGAAAAACAAACATTTTTAAGTAACCAGTATGTAAAAAATTACTAACGCCCTGTAAATGATAAGCTAAAATTAAGTTGAGTCATTAAAATGTGGTTACCGGTATTATACGTAAATTACATGCACGTATGCAAGGTAATAATTTTTATATTAAACTTTCTCTGGTGTAGGAGCAATTTCATGATGCCTCCAATAGCCAGACAGTGAACAGAAAACGGAATGTCTTAAGCTTCAAAACGTGTTTTTCAGCAAAATTTCCAAGCACCTAGTTTCCTGGAGAAAATCCAGATTTCAGAATAAAAAACAAAATCTGGTCATGAAATGCCAAATTATCAAGTGAAAAAATCAGCAAAAGAAGAATTTTAGCTGCTTTGATTAACCCTATTTGCCCCTGGACCACCACACCCTTATGAGGATCCATGGTTTTGAGTCACTTCTGAATTCATCAGTTTTAATGGTCAAGGACAACTTTGTCATCCAACTACAGGGGGAAGAAGTCTTTTAACATACCAGAATAAGCATGATTCAGTCAAAGAGGCTGGAGAAAAAAGGCAAAAAAAACCTTGTAAAGTTGACCCAAAAATTCCACCTACTCCTATGATCCTTCCTTTTCCTCACTGAAATGAAGCTTAATAAATGCTCACAAAAGAAAAAAAAAGGGGCCACAAAGTCAAGACTTCTTTCTCTAAATTTTGCTTTCTGTGCATGCTTGAACTTGGGAAACTGATATTATGCACCTGGTTCACAGAAGGTCACTAGGTGATAGACCTATAAAAAGCATTTGGGCAGTTCCTGCTTCTTTATAGCCAGTCATTTTTCTGCAAAAAGTTATAGTGAGGGGTAATTCTTGAAAAAAAAAAGGGAAGAGAAAATCAAACAACCTCTCACAGTAGAGTTTGGTCGGTTTTAGCCAAACTAGAGAGGCAAAAATGCCACTTACCTCACAATACTCAGTAACTATACAAAATGATTCTCCATCAATGAAACTATCAAAGAACTTGACAATGTTAGGGTGATTTAGCTGAAAAAATACAGAGCATAAGTTGTTTAAAAATTGTTGCCAGATAAAGGTTTTGCAACAGACAATATCATTCTATACAGTGTACATGTAGATACTTGTATTTCAAATGAACTACTTGGCATTACAAAGAGGGTAAATTACCCACATAATTATTTGGAAGTTTTGGTTTGGAAAAAATAAAAACTTTATTGTTTACATTAACATTAATAAAATGACTGCAGTTATTAATAACAAAATTTATGCTAAGTTAACCATTTAAATTTTATTTTCCTTTGTTTCAAACTCATTATCATACATTGCTATATACAAAAACAAAATAAAATAAAATTTAAACTTAGCATAAAATTGAACCACAACATATATGTACAAAGGATTGATGATCATAAGTCTTTCGCCAGGGTTGTTTATCCAGGAGGCTAGGTTACTGTGAGTATCAAGGAAACATGCCAGCCAGTTAATGCGCCATTCTCCATGGTTTTGCATGGCACATCTGAGATTGCTGCTGACTAAGAATGCACAGTGGTTGGATGCATAAGTTGTCCAAGATAACCTTGGTTTTGGATCAGATTTTGGTAGATTAAAATAGTTATTGTTTGCAAGCATTTTCTTTATATGGCAGTTCAGTGACTGAAGGTTGAAATTAGGGGGATGATCAAAAGTCTCAGTTCCATCGGCTGGTCACATACATAATATTTTTAAAAGTGTGTTTGGCTCATTAAAGTGATTACACAAGGATTTTAGAGAAAGACGCATCACCCATCAGAGGTAAAACACTATAAAAATAACACATACCGTGGACAACAACTTAGCTTCTCTCATTGCATCAACTGTTTCATCTGGTTGCAGTTCGCCAACAAAGATTTCCTTTAAAACTTTCCTAAATACAACAGCCCATAACAAGTTAACAATCATGTGAATGGTAAATATGTTCAAGGTTACCTAATTTCTACTATCAATGAAACTTGAGGAGAGATAAACTAACTCAATCTTCCTTAAAAATAACAAATTGTTACACAGTCATTTCTGATTTATGATGGCAAAAAAGTGAAATTTGCATTTTATAACATACAGAAAACATGATTGGTGAGGCAAAACATACAAGACAAAACCTTCCCTTAAGTCTTCCTTCAAAGTAACTTCTACCACTGTATAAATACATAAGAAAAGTTTTTGAATGTGAAAATCAAGAGGCCATGAAAGTGAGGTACAGCACACAAAGGTAAAAGCCTGTGGTCAATTTGACGTAATACCAGCCTTATTTGACCATGCATTTTTTTGTGATCCAATATGTCACATCACTTGTTTGTGATCAAAAGCTGATGATTGAGCCAAAGTTAAACAACAATAACAACGGCCGCGACCACACCTAGCAAGTTAACCAGGTTATTTTTAAAAATATATATATATATTTATATTTTTCAAAATGTACTCTTGGTTTAAACAAATTTAACTAGGTTAACTTTTACAAGCAGCCAGACTCAAATGTGTTTAAGGACAGTGCCCACTAATGGGAAGTATTTTTTCCCAGATAATGACTGTGTGAGACAAGTAGATCATATCAGCAGCTATTGAAATCCAAAAAGAATACTGGGGGTAACCACGCATTTTTCAGAGATAACTGCGCTTCAAAAACACTGAAGGGGCATTTTTGAAAAAAATGATAAAAAGTTATTTTTTCCCCAAATTTCAGAGTGTACACATGAACTGCCACAAGTGCAATGATAATTGTAACAAGGTTTCAAAATAAGCAACAAATGATAACATAACAACTGCTCTTTATACGTCTTTTTTTGAAATATCAGCACAACTGGAAAGTTATCAGCAGTTACCCCTCTCCACGCGTTTGCCTCAAAAATAGTGTAAACGACATTAAATTGATTGTTTGCTAAATAGGCTTATTACTTTCATTTGGTAACATAAAAGGTAGGGCTTACCGCGCGTTTTTAGAAGTTAAATTGGTTGGTTTCAACCTTAACTTAATCGCTTTGGGGGTTATTTACAATTTTCCCCATCCCCTCCCCAGTCAGTTTCACTATTGCTTCACTCAACACGAAGTACTCTGGGATATCCAAAATGGCTAACAGTCAGAGAAAACAACAACACACGGAGGAGAGCAAAAACAGAAAGTGAAGCAGGACATTTCATGGACTCTAAGGAAAACATTTCATTCAACTGAAGCTTCTCCGTCTCAAACATTTAACAAAGATTTTTGAAGAAGAGCAATCTCCAAGGTATTAAAGATTACTTGCAGCGCACATAGAGTAGTATGGCGAGCTCAAGATCCACGGCTGGTGTTGTAAACAAACTACTGTACTGTAGTGGCAAATAGTCGACAGGGACTCTAAGACAGGTATTCCTTCAATCGTTTGCTTACCTGTACATGTCCTCAAGATTTTTTGAACTGTAGATGTAACATGGATTGTAAACCTTCTACCGTTTTTTTATCATTTTACCGGGTACCTCGATCAAATATGTTATTAAACTTGCATACATTCAATGAGCTTATATCTGTGCTTTGGGCTATCTCTTTCGGGCTTTGCCACAAGTGTCATATGACATAAATGATTTGCATTGACTGAAGTTCCATACATGAGCTCTCTTTTAAAAAAGCTGAATAGTGTGAAAGTAGTTGTACAGAATGCGTCTTTGTACCCTTATATATGCACTGGGCTATAATGATCATTTTATGTATTTCGTTTTGATTTTTTTTACTGTAGCATTCTGGGTCATGATCATTCACTATTTTTCGTTTCTAAATGTTAATATTAGACTTAACGGTGTCTGTTAAACCTAAGAAAGTCTTAGAGTGGAAATACTTTATTTTACCTTCCATCTTTAGTTTGTAAAGAGCCAAATGGCAGCTATGTCTAAAATGTCCAGATGATGTGTGGCGTGAAATTGAACATTAAGAAATACTATCTACATGACAAGCTGCCAATAAGTCAATAATTTCAATGCTTAGTAATGCCAAAATGTTTAAATAACAATGATAATAGTAAACATAGGCACGTTAAACGTGCATGAGCTATTTTGAATGCTTCAGTATAACTATAATACTTCGGTGTAACCTTACCAAGAGTGATGAATCTACCTTTTTCATCCTAAATGTAGATTTGGTTTTTGTGCGAAATTGGGTATTGCGGTACATAAATGAAAACGCAAAACGCTCAGCTGAGTTGATCCTCAACCTATATATTCACTTTCCTCTGTCTTTCCCTGTTACACCTGGTGCAAGTTAAACAAACTGTTAAAGTAAAATAAATTTCTACTCACCAAACGTTGACTAGAAGGAAAACCCTAAGGTTTCCTCGGAGTCTCTCAAGCCAAAATGTGACACATCGAAGACTGAATAGTTACGAAATACCAGGATTTTTATCATTGAGGTAGATGGTTGCATCATCATAATTCACGAGGTTTTCACGTGCAATTCTACTCAGTGAAACAGTCTTTAACTCCGACAACTTATTTCTTCATGTTTTAAAAGCTATTGCTTCTTAAAAGACAAGAGCCTTTTTTAAGGCATTGGTTACAAAACGAAACAGGTCTTCATACGTCCAAGTTACCATTTATCATTGTGAAAAGCCAATCTGCATGAGATGTACTGTCACACAGCTGGCATGTGAAAGTGTTGGACTTTGCCCCCCTTCGTGGTTCGTACGTGAGGGAATTCGAGTTATCACACAGTAAACTAGTAAACAGAATTATAAAAATAACTCATGCACACAATTTGCATGTGAAGATGTTGGTCTTTGGCCCTTTTACAATTCGTACGTAAAAAAAAAAGCAAATTGTTTCCTACAAAATTTTCTCAAACGATTTTAAGAAATCACCTCGGCTTCATTACAACATCTGCAATTAAATTATGTTTCATGCAACGTCAAGGTTGATAACCTAACATTTATCAACATTCGTGAAACAGTCTTTAACTCCGACAACTTATTTCTTCATGTTTTAAAAGCTACTGCTTCTTAAAAGACAAGAGCCTTTTTTAGGGCATTGGTTACTTAACGAAAAAAACACGTCTTCATACGTCCAAGTTACTATTATTATTGTGAAAAGCCAATCTGCATGAGATGTACAGTCACACAGCTGGCTTGGAAAGTGTTGGACTTTGCCCCCTTTCGTGGTTCGTATGTGAGGGAATTCGAGTTATCACACAGTAATCTAGCAAACAGAATTATAAAAATAACTCATGCACACAATTTGCATGTGAAGATGTTGGAATCGGCCCTTTTACAATTCGTATGTGAAAAAAAAAAGGCAAATTGTTTTACTACAAAATTTTCTCAAGCGATTTTAAGAAATCACCTCGGCTTTATTACAACCTCTGCAATTAAATTATGTTTCATACAACGTCAAGGTTGATAGCCTAACATTTATTAACTTCCAAGAAAATTATCAAACTGCCGAAATATATTTCTACTTGTATCATGTTACTCCAGTCAATACAACAGTATCTAATTATTATGTCAACTAGCTTCTTCCAATTTTATTCCCTAACGCTACTGTTTCTACTTAAGTTACGTATTATAGTTTCAGAAACTATAATACTTAGCATGCAGGAAGGATGTATCATGTTGTTCACTTATTATTCTTTTTATGTTGTTTTGCCAGAACGAAAAAGGTCTGTTGAACTTTGTAAGCGAGAGAATAATATTTTTAAAGCTTGTTTACAAGATTAACAATACTCGGTACAGCTTTCACAAAAATAAGCTGCCTTTTTAAACTTCTAAAACCACATTTTATAGGGCGCATACTTTCGAATTAAAGTCTATATCTAAATATCAATTATTGCTTCATTGGAAGAGCTTTGAAAATATATGATCTTTTATACTCTACCCAGTTGTAGCAGGTGAAACAGAACTCATACTGACGTGCGTTGTACCAATAGCCGAATTATGTCAGAAATGCCTTGAAGCAGCATCCATACTAAAATATGAACCCTTAAACAGCTGCATCACTGTACACAGCGTTTGAATCATGAAGATATTTAATGCAATTCTTCCAAACACCTGTAGCCGTAATAAAAGACAAAAAAATTGTGAAGAATCAAGATGGCAGTCTCAAAGTGCCCTTGTTCGACCTTTACCAATGCCATGTTTAAATAGATGCCAAGATCTCATTGGTTCCTAAGCATCAAGTCATAGTACCTTCAACCTTATTGGCTCTTGCAACAAACATCCCAACATACAAAGATACAAAGCCACAAAGATACATACGTCACACCACTGACATATGAGCTGTTTTTTCAAAATAGCTCAAAAAGCATAAAAATGTTTTTTATTATTTTTTCCACAATGAAAGCGTTTCCTTTGCGGTCCGCAACTATTTGTGAAGCTGCGATCTCAGCAATCCAAACAATCTTGTGATAGTTTTTTTCTTGTTTGTTCAACAAATAAAAGCCGCCGACTCGCAATAAAAGGTACATCTGTAAGTACTCGAACACTTTAAATCTATCTTCTGGTGAATAATTACATAAAATCTTACAAAATTAAAGAAATATTCGGGAAAGTGTTTATAGCCGATTAGCCGATAAAACGCGAAGGAAACGAGTGAAAGGTAAGCTTGCAGTTTCTTGATTAAGCAGAGGACTTAGAGCTATTTTCCTTCTGATTTACTGATCCTTGCCTATTAAGGGATTTTTTAATACCCAAGCTCTAAGTGTAACATCTTGAGGCATTAACTTTTGATGTTTTAGAATTGACTTTTGTTTGACTATAAAATGTTCGGTCAGATCGATCATACATAGAAATAGCAACATGTGCATACTTCTTCGGTTTTCAAAGAACTGACAAGGTAAATAGAAATTATTTTTCATCTGTTGAAAAACGACGCATCTTTTCCACAAGAAATAACTCGAACCTCCCAGACTTCCAGGAGACAAAACCAATCAGCGTGTCCTGCGTGTTGCACATTTGTTTCGGGTTGCACTCGACTACCTTGGCATGCGCAGAAAATTTGCGCAGTGACAATAGTACGCACCGTCCTTAAAGGAAAAAACGCTGAAGTTGAGAATGACAGAACAAAGTATTTTTCAAAAATGTAGTGCTTACTATAAATATTATAAAGCTTAAATTTGGAAAATTGTCATGTAGAGGCAGGGATGATCAATTGATTGATAGTATTAACCTGCACTAAACTACCCTTTAGGTGGTTGAAATAAACCTAACCAAGTTATAAAAATCTATTATTCTTGCATGATTTGCATGACTGCTTAAAACTCATTTAAGACCCAAAATACATGGCTGCAATCACATTTTACTTAAATCAATCAATTTAATAATTAATATTATAACTAGGAAATAACTCACTTGAGCCCCCTAGAGCAGCTGCAGCTGGAGAGAAAAAAATACCATAGGCTGCCACTTATAAACCCCTTCACTTACATGTATAAGCCCCCCCCCCCCCCCCCCCAAGTTATAGGCCCATCCAGCTGTAAACAAAAGTCTCCCCGGATATAAGCTCCCTTCTGGCTGGTATCAAAACGAATTTGATTTATTATGACGTTTATACCAGTAAGTGCAAAACGTATTTTGATAAGTACTGCTATGGCTTGTTTTAAAGCGCTTTTTTTGTTCTGGTTATAAACCTCCTTGGATATAGTCCCTCCATTTATGAGCCCTCCAAAGGACCCTCACTACCAGAGCTTATAAGCAGCAGTTTATGATATTCTATCAAGTGGGAATAGGACAATCACATGACTTTTGTCAGGCATATAATTTATTTGTGACTGAAGTAGCATCATTTACGCTCAAACGTTGTGGGGGTGCAAATGATGCTATGAGGGACACAAATAAACTACCGGGGTATATGCCTGACAAAAGTAATGTTATTATCATTATTATCAATACACAAGGCCAAATTGCACAAATTTATTTCATAAGGAAAGATTGTTTAACAGGAAATCATTTTGTAGGTTGCAAATTCCATTTACAGCCTGCTCTTTGCCATTTGGCCCGCAAAAGGAGCATTTTAGAGGGGGCACTTTGTTATTTGGCCACGTGTAGTGATAATAATGATACTTAACTCAGGCCAAAAATTTATATTGTGTACATTATTTAAATATAATTGGTGCATCTGATTGTAGGAGGTTTAACTTAATCAATAGCAAAGCCTCTAAACAACAAGACAGTGACTGTCTCCCCGAGATTGTCTTGTGTGTTCAGATTTCTAATCAAGAAGCAAAACAGTCTGAACAACTTTTGACATTAAGCTACTCCAGCACAGGGTTCAATTGTCATAAAATTAAATTTCATATTTCTAGCACCTATAAAAAGAAACATCTATGGTAATACGAAAACAAAAGCCTATAAGTGCAGCATTTGCAGCTTTCCAAAGAAGGAATATCATAAGCCAGACAGATGCCTGGTGGCGAGCCCGGGAGGATGGGAATACTTGGAATAGACGGAGCCATAATTCACTCACTTTGCAGGATCAAATATTGCAGAACCTCTAACAGTAGTTGCCCTGGTCTACCAGAGGTAAGGAGATGCAGTTACACTACTTCACAGGGGGTGGGAGTTGTATCAAGGCTCGTGCCTAGCCGCTGGGAAGCCAACAAACCTTCGTTTGAAGGCAACAGCCTCGATCATGGATAACAACTCACCATTCGCCTTTACTCATCGTATCTTCCACCAGAAAAACGGTTCCAAAGCTGCCGCTACCAAGTCGTTTCTCTACCCGGTAACGATTTGCAAATACACGGCCAGTATGTTGACTTCTGGCCTTTCCACCGCGAGGAATCTTTGTTGGTAGCGGCATTGTTCCTCAATATGCAGTGTATAATGCAAGCTATTTAGGAAGAACTATGGACTGCACCTGAATGACGTTGCTATATAGAAGATTTCATTTTAAGTTTTTGGTCATTCACCGAATAGATGGCTCAAAACCAGTCAAATCCGTGCAGCGTTGTCTGATTTCTGGAGCGTCTTGTTGTGTATCGAGGTTTCCCCCAGGGCACAGGCACGACGGAGCACAAAAACCCTGGGAACGAGAGTTCTAGTAAGTTCTAGTATTGCATTATGGGATAAATTGAGGGATCGGCGAAAGGAAGGAAGGCAATATGTCGAAGCATTCTCAAACGCCTCGTAAATTAAAAATTGGGAGTGGATCAGTGGTTTGTCAGGAGGCTGAAATAAAAGGTGAGGTGACAATAGGTTCTCGGACAGTTATTCACCCTAAAGCACGAATTATAGCCGAAGCTGGACCGATAATAATTGGAGACAACAATCTGATCGAAGAACAAGCAACAATAATAAACTCGTATTATCTCGACGACGATGATGCACAACAAGGAGAAAAGATTGTCATGAGAATTGGAAACCATAACGTGTTTGAAGTCGGGAGTCAATGTGAAGCGGTGAAAGTGGGAGATAACAATATCCTTGAAGCAAAAAGTAAGATTGGCCGCTACACGGGTATTTCCCACGGTTGTGTTATAGGAGCCAAGTGCGAAGTTACTTCGCAAGAGACATTGCTCGAGAATACAGTCATCTATGGACAGAGCTGTAGTAGGAGAGTACAAGGGGAGAGACCAGTGCCACAAACACTGCAGCTTGATTTCCTTACCAAGATCTTACCCAATTATCATCACCTTAAGAAATCCAGTCGATCATAGACATGTGAGATGTGAATCAGTAAACTCTTTATTTTAATTTTCTATACATTTCATGTAATAATCAGGGTCATTTGTTATGATACTATAGTCATAAATTTTCTGGCTCATGGGGCAAAGAAACAATGTGTGGGCAAAAAATTTGCCGAGGAATGTATGGGTGAAGGATTGGATGGGAATGAGGGGCCTCAAGTGCACTGCACCATGTTGAAGGGGTGCCTTATGCCTATGCTACAAGATGGGATTGGAGTCTGGCTTAGAGATTGCTTTGGACCCACTCTTATTTGTATTGTGGTGTCCACACAACCAACTGACAACTTGTATCAATAGTAGTAATATAGAAAGTGAATATTATCATGATTATGAATATTATTATGATTCTTACATATCTTTCAAAACAACAGTAAGAAAGTAAAATCTGTTGCGAGCAAGAAACTTGAATATTAAAATGTGCTGTTTTACATCTCCATTAGCCCTCCATGCAAATCTATATGTTCCTCTGGCTGAAAGGGACAATGCAGAGAGAAGGCTAAATCCCCTCAGCCATTTAGTTTGGGTTACATAGCTGCTTATGTATTCACTTGAATGATCCCTGCTTGATCTGTCCACCCCCATCCTGAATAGTCACCATGCTTAAGAATGTTTTTAACCCACCCCCACCCCCCACTCCCTAGAAGAAACACACCCTTAAGGGCAATCTAACACATTTTGATGTTCATTTTCCTTTAACATTTTGTTACCTTTGTTAAATTTGTTTTCTGCTATTATAAATATGGACTTCAACTTCAAGCTCAGTGTCCTGTTTTTGGCTTTCCAAATTATGACCAACTCTGATAATCTTTTTCAGGTGTTAAAACTTTCTCCTGCATTTCAGATATGTGGAATTGCATCATATTCACTTCTCAGGGGGACTACACAACCTCAGTGACCGTTGTGATGTTTGAATTTTAAACGGAAATGTATGGGAATAAAACAAAGTTTATATTATCATAATATATACTTTATTATATTCCCATACATTTCCTTTTTAAATCCAAACACAACGGTCACTCAGTTTGTGTGGGCTCCCTGTGATTCACTTTCGTTACTTTCATTTCAATGGCATAGTTACAGTCTCTAAAAAAAATGTAACCGAAAATGATAACTTTGTGGAGAAATTATTTATTTTAAAAAGAACAATATTACATGTGAACTTTTTCCCCAGTTGAAGGTAGCAAGTACCTTTGTCGTTGTTGTTAAAACAACCGTTAATGAGGGAAACTGACAAGTTAGAAACAGACTAGCCACTATTGAATTTGGTGAAAAAGGCACTTTGAGCATCACCATTCAAGATGGGCCCATCTTACCCGCTCGGGATTTCTTTTTTGCGCCTTAGTCCCGCTCTCAGAAAAAGCTCTGTCTTTGGCCTTAAATATATATCCTTTATTAAACAATAAAAAACACATACCCCTGTTTTTTTTCTTTTTGTTTGTTTGTTTGTTTGTTAGTATGTTTATATAGAGATAATTTATTCAAGAGTCGTTCTCAAAAGAGTGCCCCCTTGAAGAGTAGCGAAATTTATTGAGCTGCGATCCTCGGGTATCTACTAGAGCATAGACGGGTCATGGTTAGTTATGGAGACAATAATGAGTATTGGACGCCACTCACAGATTGCATTTCCTTGAAGGTTTTGATTCACGTTTTCAGCCACATCTCAAGGCCTTGAACGCACGGAAAACAACGTCTGCGTTGGCAAGAAATAGGACAATTGCACGATGACGTCATTTTACTACAACTACCAGAATCCTTGAGCTTGTTGTTTTCTTGTGCAAATTAAGGCTATTGTTCTTTAATCCTCAGCGGGATTGACAAATTTAAATAACAAAGCAAAACCGGATTGAATTCTGGTAGTTGTAGTCAAATGTCGTCATCGTGCAATTGTCCTATTGAGGGCCTAACATAGCGTTGGCAGGATGCAGAATATTTTTTTTAGCTGCTGGCATAGAAGATGGTTAGGAGTGGGCGGGAAGGGGGAAGTTCGTCATTCTCATGGCGGGACGTGGGAATGCTTCAATTTTTTCGGTCTCTTATCCTGAAAATGGTGGCGTTCTGACGGAAAGATTGAAATGTTCAATGGTGATGGGCGGATTTGCAGGTAACTAACCGAATTGTGTCAAAGTGCAATATTCAACCAACTGATTTCTTTCTGCGGCGCGCAAAAAACTTAGGTTGCATTAAGATTTTCACAACCCTTAAAACATGGCCCGATTTCTTTCAGCTGTTTGTGCTCTTTTAGTTCTGCTTTTTCTATTCACGAAAAGTACGAAGAATTCAGTCATTGCAATCTAACAACAGATATTTTAAAGCTTAGTTGGTGACTGTTTCCATGTTTTGGAAGGGAATGTATCTTCCATCAGAAATATGGAATGCGCTCTGTCACAACTTTGAATGGTCCTCATAGAACTGTTGCCGCAAAACCAATGGACTCGGTACAGCTGCTACTATGTGGATTGAAAAAACTCCAGGAAAACCTCGAAAAATTTTCCTCGGCTTGATGTGGAAGATCTACAAGTTTCTGTACATCATCGCAAGAGCCAGGTCGTTCAACATTGTGTTGAAATGTGCTCAAAAGTTTAGAAAACCCGAGGCTTAAAAGGAGCTAAAACGAACAACTTCCTGGTCGAGGCGTCGCCGGCTACTTTATAACGGTCACTCGGTCTCTTCACCTCTTCGATATCCCTCTGATGGAACAACCTCCTCTAAGTAGAGTAACTTAAGAAGAAATGATGATGACGGATGCGAGAGCGGGTTAAGGCGTATAGCGCCTCTGACCTCTGTACGACAGAGAAGCGTAACTCAATAAGGAAGAAACAATAGTTATATTTAGTAAACGGTAGGACCATCTGTAAGGTGCCAGTGAGTGAAAAGATCATACAGCTGATCATACAGATTCTTCCACGGCAGAACAAGTCACAACGGGACTCAAGCGTTAAAGAGGTCCTGTCCGTTGTCATTGGCTCTGCCGTGGAATAATCGGTATGACCTTTCAATCACCAGATGAACCTAACAGTATAGAGTAAGATGTACGACGCCAATTCGACAAAAGTGAAGAGAAAGAAGCGCCTGAAGAAAATCTTCCCGCAGCGCAGAAGAAAGCGAAAACCTGTTTCAGTCTTGTTTCCACTCAAAGCAGTCGAGACGTCGACTTTTTACTGATCCTTACGACAGGAAGAGTGATAGAAAAAATAAAAAAATAAAGAAACAGAACAAAAATAAAGTTTTGAATTATATTTGCCCGACATTTCGGTTTACAACACTAACCTTCAACAGGGGCTAGAAAAGAAAAATGAATACAAATACAGATATCGGGCAAATATAATTCACCGCTTTATTTTTGTTCTCTTTCTTCTTTCTTTTTTTTGTCTATCACTCTTCCTGCCGTAGGAATCAGTTTAATTATACGCATCGGGAGCCCACCCTGTACGCATATTAAATTTTAAACTTTAATATGCGTATAATTTTTTGACCCGACTCATTGCTTTGTCCTCGATTGTGCAGGTTTCTGAACTGGTTGAAAAGTGCTGGTATTATAGTTAAGCTGTTTAAGATTATCTGCTTGAGACATACTGTATTTGTTTCGATTTCGTATCAGCAACAGTTGAGGGTTGTTATTATTAATAACAATTACTCCATCCGTAACATAGTTGGTTGGAAGGTCTTATGTATTACTGTAAACGACGGAATGACTGAATCTTGGGTGAACGGAAAAACAGTCAGGGATGCGTGACATTTATACTTAGGTAGCTGATGTGGTGATATTCCATATCACCAAACCTGGGCGATATAACCCCAGGAGTCGTTTGATCGAACATTCGCAACGACACTCCTGGGTTTCCTGTGGCCCAACATTTCAACTCCAGGCGGGCCACAGTATTTCTGAGTGTCAGAGTGCGTGGTGTGGCTCTATGCAGTGGAACTAACATCCAAAAAAAGCAGCGTGAGATGAAGTTGATTTTCCAACTAGGCACCGTTCAGCCGAAAGGACTGAATTTCATCTTGCGCGCCCAGGCGTACGCACTTCGATCATTTTTGTCTATGGCAATTGCGTAGTACAATGGTTTCCTCAGACTGAGGAAGGGTTATACACCCGAAAGGTCTGTTTTTTTTTCTTAATAAGAAAATTTGACACTTTTTGATATTTTTTATGGAATATAACCACATCGGCATGACTGAATCTTTTAAGCTTAGATACACGTAGACACTGTTTACTGATATGCTTGTTTGTTTTTTTTTGTTTGCTTCCTCAGAAAGAGAAATTTACCAAACTACACTTTCCATGAACAAAGACCGATTTGTATGCTAACCCTACCCCTAACCCGCGAAATCCGCGTCTCATCCGGAAAGCTTAAAATCCGACTCGGCATTTTGAAAGAGGGTGGGATGTTAGCCGGATGACGGGATAATAAATAAATAAATAAATAAATAACTGATAGTGACGGAGAAGCGGGCCGTTTCGGAAAACCCTATTTTAGTCCCTCAAAGCATAAAACGGAACGTAGATTTCATTTCATTTCATTGCTTCCTTCAGTGATACATTGATTACGTTATTATAGACTCGTTACCATATGTTAATTGTGACGAGGGAGTCTATAGAAAAGCAAAAACATAGTTGAAATTATAGATCCCCTTAAAACTGAGGTCAACTGTAACTTAGCTAGATTATCATCATTCTACTGACAGTAGAGTAACCTGCGATCAGGCGATTTTTTTTCTTTCTTTTTTTTTTGCGGGGAAAAAAAATACAAAAAAAAATCGCCTGATCCCAGGTTTTATAGTTTCTCATCTTCTGTAATTATTATTATAATTCTCATGAAAATAATCAACGAAGGAATGAAATTAAACATTATTTTAAAATTAAATACGCTTTTTAACTTTTACCTGGTTTTTGACACGTTTTTATCTCATTCTTAAAAACGGTCCAGTCAAATGTTTCTAACAAGAAATGGAAAAAAGAGCGAATTATCCGATAAGGATCTAAAGACGTGTTGGCCTGAGACAAGTTTTATAGATCTCGGGCCGGCAATACTTCCATTGACGCGTGGACAATTAATTTTGGCTTGATTTTGAACGTTAGTTCTTTGATACTAACCACCATTCTTACGCGTACCTGAAACGGCACAAATAATTTATTCGCCGATTTTTGTGACATCCCTAGACTGCTCTTAATTAACGAACAATCATTTCTTCAGTGTGGGTTGTTTAAAAACCAGCGACGGCGACACCCAGGAAAATTTCAATGATAAAACCACTTAGGTTTAAAATATCTAACGAGATTTAATTGTGCAGAGGGTTTTAATTCATACATGTGGTAGAAGTTGGCGATGAATTGGATCAGAAGAGTGGATACTCTTTTTGGCGATTGGTGTGGCCAAAAAACTGACATAAAATCAAGGAGCACTCACTGTGGACTCGCAATAAACGAGGCCACGTGGGTCGTCGGGACTGGACAAAGACGACAAAGCTTTCGAACCCCTCTTCCAACATCACATGTTGCGTAGGTAAAGCAATAGAAAGTCAGTCTTATTGCTTCAAGAATAAATAAAGAAAAGACTTTATTTCTTCTTTCTGGAGCTGGGGCTAAAAATGCATTTGGTAATAAACTAACTTAAAGTGGAAGAAATGAAGTAACTTTTAGAGCCAAGAAGTTTTGCACTTTGGGAAGTTTTTGATAGTTTTTCTAGACATTTTCCACATAAATGCCAACGCATGTAGTAAAGTTTTGCTGGGTTTGAAGTCGTTGGTATGTTCTCCAATCTTTATTTAAGTATCAGAACAATAAGCAATATGTACAATTTTAAAGTATATCGTATTGTTTACAAATCAAAAGCTAAATATATGTCCACGATAGAAAACTATTTACAATTGTGAATAATTTAAAAGTGAGAAAAGGAAAATCAAGCATTACTAAGAAAAAAACTATCAAAAATCTAGGCCTAAAATTATGAGCGCAGATGTGGACCAGCTACAGCGAAAGTGAAGTCTTCTGAGACTTGGTTTGTTCTTCATAGAAAGAATACTGAATCAGCGGCGAGTGAGCAAGATGTTAGTCGGTTTCAAAAAAAAACTCTCCACGCGTTCCCTCTGTATAACTTTAATAAGGTATGTAGTCCTATTCGGGTTGTTGGGCCGGGTGTAGTATTGTTTTCGCGAGTCAGTGTACGCTTCATGTTCCCAAATGTGTTATTGAATTTATGAATCAAATGAGCTCTTCATCAAAAATACAAGCATTGCAGCCATTTTGGTGCTCAAGAGATAGCGATAATGATGGTGTACGTATGCGTATAAACTATTAAGCCATAACACATCACAGCAGGAGCGCGCGCGGGCGCCAGGCAGACAATGCGTGTGGGCGACAAAATATTTCGGAATGCGACAAATATTCAACGAGGTGCGGCCATGTTGGTTTACGTCATCATCTTCGTGGCGGATTCACTTGACGTCCTCTTTCGAGTTCAGTGTTGGAATTTGACACAACAGTGGGACGTTGAAGATTTAGAATCTTCAGTTTACTTGGGGGCTGAATTACATTCCAGGAAAAAGGTGATTCATTTGTCAACTACATTTAACTGATTACTTTTATTTGAATGGCTCGCCTCGGGCTTGGGCGGGCGCATGAAGGCCCATAAACAATTGACCGCAACGACCTCAGTAACAACCTACAAGCTAATATTCACGATTTTCTGTTTTACATACAGACTATTCGGCAAATAATAAAGCTGCAGAGTAATTCTGTGTTTTACAGTCCGCCTGATATTAAATGTTTGTTAATATCTGTCTTAGTGCACATGGCTTCATTGACTTCATTTTGCGAGATGCTGGAATGCAGTACAAGTAACAAGAGCTCAAGTATCTTTTGATTTGCGTGGTTTTCGACGAAATACTCAGGCATGTCCGCCCCGGTAAGGAACTACAATTAGTGTTAATGTCTGGTTGACGAAGTTACTTCCAAATGTGTGTTACTACAAGCAAATTCTAGATTATAGAGGTGCACGCAGCGCAGGTAGACGAAATCGGCGCTTAGCTTATTTGAACCTAAGATTATCAGCAAGGTAGTGAGTTAGGCGAAGTAATAGGAAATCATCATGGTAGCAGGAACAAATTTAACTAAGCAGGTGAGTGTTGTGTATGTCTTTTACCACGCTAACTTTACAATTTTTCTTTTAAAGTTTAACAAAATTCCATTCTCTTACAAGCATTTGTTTATATTTGTGAGCCTAGTTTACAAGTGTTCATGTTACTCTATTCTTGTCATTCATGAGAGTTTTATGGAATTTGAAAAATGGCTACTTGGTTTAATATAAACTTTTGCTAAATTGCAGAAACTAAACTTTTGATCCATCGCCGTTTCAATATTTATGCTCGTGTACAAAGAGAATGTTTACAGCCATTTTGAAAATTTTATATGTATTGAGAAACACTTGAATGTGTCGTCAGGAGTTTTGAGAAGATTTGAATGCTTTCTATATCAACAAGGGGCTCTTCAAATATGTTATTATTTCACTGTCTTACTATGAAATTGTGTTGTACTTGTCTATAATAAATACAATATTTTTATGGTTAACGTAGTAATCAACCTTTATTAACAATCTTTTGTTACATGTACTTACTTTTAAACATGTTTTGATACATTTTTGGTGATACCGTTTATTGTATATACCTCCTTCAGACTGTTTTCGCGTTTTAATTAGCTTATTGTTTTTGTTGTCACGGTTTTTACTACTTTTTGTTATAATTAGCCCTAACTGATGTTAGGAAACATTGGACCCTTGGAAAAAGCTTTATCAGATTTATGAAATTTCCGAGTGACCAAGTCCATTGTTGAGTTAGACCAGAAACAAGAGAAGTGCTGAGATAAGCATAGTGTTTTGATAAAATTCATTGGCCATTTTTCGTCTCAGCAGTGCACAAATAATATTATTACTTCATAGTTTCTGCATGTACCTTATGGAGACACAAAGATATCTTCCATTCAAAAGTATTAATAAAAAAGAAGTCTACAACTCTCTCAGGGATATAAAAAACCATTGAGGAGTGCATTCAGCAGTTTTATAAACCTACAGTCTCAGTCAAAATGGTTGGGACACTTTGGGGTCTCCTTGTCCCCCCAATGTTGGTGTACAAGATTTGGTGACCAAACCGCGATAAACAACTTTGAGAGGGACGAGGGGAGCACGAGAAGGGAAAAAGCAGCGTTTGGTTAAAGTGTCCCAACTATTTTTGTCTGAGACTGTGTCAGGGAGGAATTTGAAGGCGTGTTGACAGATACAGAGGTTAATCTGTAGGTCGGTCACAAGCGACGGGCTTTTGGTTTGTTGGGTATCCATTGTGTTTCGCGAACGTTTCTGTAGCAGTGGACTAAGTTATTTGGGCATAACAACATAACACAAAGAATGACCAGTTCGCAGAAATTTCTTGGGCAGAGTAGAGTATTGTAAAATAAAAGGAACTGAGTGTGCACTAAACCGTACACAAATAGCTTTCTAGTGGCCGATTGATAGCGTGACAATATAGCACGTGCATACTATCTACGTAACATTCAGGGTTTTCATATACAGAGAGGCGCTCGAATGTGCCACATTTCTAAAAAAAATGTGTGGGGAATAATAGAGAAGGCCTCTTTGCCAAGAAAGAGTGTAGGAACAAGGCTCAAAGGGACGCATTTCTAACTTAAGGGCAAGAGGCGAAAGACAGCTGAAAGAGCGATTAAGCGATTCGAGAGAAAGGGGGAAACTTTTCCTCAGTTTGGAGGAAAATGCAACAAGCCAGGATTATTCCCAAGACCTATCAGCGAGAACAGTATCCCACTTTCTAAATTTCTAAAGATACTATTGACTACAAGCGCGTAAAAAGGGTGTCCAACAATAGTGTAACTGTTTGGTCCGACGCGAAAAAGTTTCTTAATGATATTCCAGGCTACTGCTGTGAAATCGACAACTTTTTATAAGTTGTTTACAACTTATGTTAATTTGGCCTTGCGCCAAATGGTGACATCGGTTCTCATTCTTTACCCCAAATATACACCTTCCTGAATAACTCTAAAACAAACTACTGTGCCATAAATGTGGGACATGAGGTACAAAACATGAATCATATAAAACGAGGACACTACCTATCCTTGAAACCTCCAAAAAAGCGTTCTACTCGACGTGTACACGGGTCACCGTACATTAATTCAATTAAGATATTTATAAGTTTCTTTCAGCGAACAATCGTGTCACCATGATCAAAGTTTTAATAACTTGTCTTACATGTATCAAGGCGATATAAACCTTGGCTATTTCAATTAAGTATGAAAGTACCTTATCCTTTTCTTTCTTAATCCATTATATATACCAGAGAGCTCTTAGAAAACGCCCTGGATAGTATGGTGACCCATTATGGTGACCCGTCCAATCGTGTCTCCACTGGTACAAGATATTCGCGGCAAGATACACAGCCTGCGAAATAATGCGCGCAGTTTTGACTCATCCGTTGTTCACTCTTTAACCCTAATACCTAGAAAGCTTTTTTAATACCGTGGAATGTTGTAATTAAAGAAACAAAGACTTCTTTCCTCTATTAATTGTCTTCTCTCTTTCTATCCTTGAAATCTTTAATGTCTTTCCTGAAAAAATGGCTCCGAAACGTGCATATACCTACCTAGCGATTTCCCGCCACTAGAGCCAACGAGGAGTCACATAACTAAAATTCCTCAAAAACACAGTCTCAGTCAAAATGGTTGGGACACTTTGGGGTCTCCTTGTCCCCCCAATGTTGGTGTACAAGATTTGGTGACCAAACCGCGATAAACAACTTTGAGAGGGACGAGGGGAGCACGAGAAGGGAAAAAGCAGCGTTTGGTTAAAGTGTCCCAACTATTTTTGTCTGAGACTGTAGGTGCATTGTCTAGTGATACACTGCGGGCTGGACAGGAGTTGTCATCTATGATAAGCTCTTGCAGTTCAACACATCACACAATCAAATGTTAATCGAATTCAAGATTTTCAAAACAAAAACTACTGGAGACAAGGGATACGAGAGAGAGGTCCGTTTTTAAAGAGAACTTAGAAAATCTTCTGTTTTGAGTTAGTAAAAGTAAGGTTATACCAGTTATGGAAAAATTGGCAAAATTAATGCCCTTCCAGGACAGTTAAACTATCCAAGGTGAGGTTTCTTGGAAAGGGTGACATGAAGTGTCCTGTATTTTATAAGAGTAAAAGAAACGAAGGATACTCAAAGAAAAGTTATGTTGTAAATTTTTATAGTGAAATAAGTTCCAGCCAATAAGAGCAATGAACACATAAGAAATATCCAATCATTTGACATGAAATTTGTATGTGTAATTAAATGGGGACAAGTGAAATTAGGGAATATCAGCAATCTTACATGTGTTTTGTCCAAATCCTGATAATGGCGAGGGAAATTATTGAGATTCTGACAAAACGCAATTGAAATTATTCCCTAATTTCACGAATATCCCATTTAATTACCTACCAATATCATGGGTGACTAATTACACTCACAATCGTAGGATTTTGACGTTGCCATGAAATTGATTCTGGATTGAGAACTCCACGCAGTGAACACTTTCAAGCTTAAATTGTAGCTTAAGTTCATAAATTTTCAGATTTTTTTGACAAAATACATGAAAGAATCCTTCTGGATGCGCTCTTTCGTGTGTTTAGGGTCTTTTAATGTCCTGATTTCTTCATAATATTTTAAAACTTTGCCGCCATCTTGGCACTAAAACGACAGAAGGTTGCCATAGCAATTTTGTAATTTCAGGTGTGAAATTACAAATTAGTATAGGTAATAGCATGATTTGTAGTGATATTTGGCCTAAATACCACAAGTGATATTTCGAAATTGTTGTACGTAATTTCACGAGCCGATAGGCAAGTGAAATTTGAGACAATTTTGAAATATCACGAGTGGTATTTATGCCAAATATCACGTACAAATCATGCCATTATTTGTTTATACTACTACGCGCAAAGGGTTTGTAATTTTCACATGTAAGTATTTCAAATTAAGCTGAAATACCACTGCTCTAAGCCAATCAAATTGCAGAATTTTTTCATGTAGTGGTATAAACACTGAAATTTTGGGCCAGTTATCACCCATGATTTTAAGACTTTTATTCTTATTTATTTATTTATTTATTTAATCGCTTTCACCATGATTACAATACTAAAAAACACTAGGGGGAGAAAATACTTATGAACAAGACACAAAAATGAAGGACGAAGGTGCAGGACACATAACAGAGCGAGGCTCCAAATTAAGTGTGCTCTTATTCTCTGTGTTGTGTGGAATTTGCCCCATGACAATTGTACCAAATGCCCTTGCTTTGGTCATTTTAAAATCTTTTGCAGGGAAGTTGTCTGAATGAAGGATAGTGTTTCTCATTAAAATAGTGCCTGTTAATAGAATAGAATGGCTTTGTTAATCTCAAATGTTACAAAAATGTTATTACTCTTAACTGGCAGCCATCTTTATATTAAATGTACTGAGGAGATAGGCCTTGGGGTTTTTAGTGGTGGGGAAGGGTGGCAAGAACAATAGGGAGGCCATCCTTACGTTGCTGGGAAATCAAAGGGAGACATCAATGTTATTTTTTAGGAGTGCTTTCCTTTGTCTGTTATTTGACATCGTCAGGTAAAATGATAAGTGGAAAGCTGTCAATATTGATGGAGAAGTCATTCATGTTACCCTGCAGTTCAGTAACTGAGGCTGCCTCATTGTATTCAGTGGACAGCATCTCATGTGTCACTGTTTCCCTAACTTCTGGGTCATGTTTGGCCATAAAAATGCATGGAAGGAGCCCCCCTAACCCACCCTTTCCAGTTGGTAGCTCTTCTCCAGGTTTTGCTTATGTTTGAAACCAAGGTAGCTGCCTTTTACAGTAAACCCAAAGATCTTACAGACAAATAGAGGACTGTTAACAGACTAATGACCTATGTGACAACAAAAAAAACCCAGCTATTTTATTCAAACTGGTAGCAATTTTTCTTACATTTTTACCTGTGTATTCTGCAAAAGGTCATTTACAATAATATTATTATATTATTCCTGTCTCACCTGGATTCAAAATTTGTAGTAATATTTGTTGCCACCCAGTAATAATTTTTCAAAGAGTGTGGTGTTTTTCTTATTACCAGTAGTTAGTGTACACCAGCAAGTTGCATTATATGAGTTAGCTTAACTTGGAAATAATAAAAGATTATGCCAGAATGATGCATTCCTTTCAGTTAGTGCATTGTATGTAATAATCATAATATAATGTGGGAGCCCTGAGTATGGTGTCATGCACTCATCAAGTCCGCAACACGTGTAGCTACTGTACATAAACACTATTTACAAAAAAGGGCTAACAAACAGTGTCGATTGGGCAAGCAGCTCTCACATTTCGCTTGCCCAGGGCCATTTCTTGCTCATCTTAGATAATGATTTTATTAGAGGATGACTTACCTTGGGCCCATTTCTTGAAAGTCCCGGTAACTTTTCGGGCCCAAAATCATATTTTCAAATCGAAATATAGAGAATAAGAGCACAGGTCCTGGATAACAAACTGCTTCATTTTGTTTCATTAACTGATAGTTTCATCACGTTAGATGCAAAACTATTGAAACCTCTATCTTGCATGTAAACAACAACTGCTTTACGTGCCCATTAATTATCGGGTCTTTCAAGAAACGGGCCCCTGGGCCCTGGTCCATTGAACAAGTGAGCTTTAAAAGTTACCTGCCCAGCAAGAAAATCTACTTGTCCCAGACTACTGGACAGGACTTTTTTTGAGTGCTGATGAAGTGGACCTTAAGGTTGAATTCTAGAACCTTTTTCCTTTGGCTATAAAAGTAATAGTAAAAGATGTAACAGCATCTCAAGTGGCCCTGTCACCATCACCCTCTTGTCCTACCACTTAATCTACAAAGATGTAGTAATCTGGAACTATTGTAAAGATTTTCAAAAATTATATTTGTGACTAGCTAGTAAAAAGTGTCTCAATAAAAAAAATGATGTAGGGGCTGAAGAACCCTTTGTGGGACCCTCCAGACAGACAGTTCTTTACTGGTGTAGAAGTGAGTTGATTAATTTGTTCTCTGTCAGTTGAGTTATGTTTTTTTTTTCCTTAGGCTATTCTTGCCAAAGCGTTGTTTGACAATCTTGCTGATGCTCCTGATGAATTAAGCTTCAGAAAAGGAGATATTATCACTGTGCTTGAGCAAGATGTGGATGGTCTGATTGGCTGGTGGCTTTGCTCCTTGCATGGCAGGCAAGGTATTGCCCCAGGAAATCGCATGCAGCAGATTAAGAGAAGAGTAGATGAACACACCTCACCTGAACCAACAGTATCAAGTGAGGTTTTCACCTTTGAAGATATTGATTATGATGTTCCCAGGTCCCAGGAAGGACAAGATTATGCAGTACCAAGAGGTATTAGGAGTCCTGACTATGATGTCCCAAATGCTGATAGCCAAGAGAGCAATTTTGCTAATGGTACTTCACCAGCTTTTGACCTCAGTAGTAAGCAACATGAAACTGAAAATATTGTTGACAACTATACTGCTACTGCTGAAGTGTATGATGTACCTTCTGCATTTCTTGAAGATGATATCGAGGGAGATATTTATGACACTCCATCAAAGTCAGCTGATCAGGAACCACAAAATCCTACTGTTCTCCCTAAAGTATTCCCTAGTCCTTTTCAAGAAAATTGGAGGGGAGAAAATGACAAGAAACAACAATCAGTCATCTGTAATGAACCTGACCTGTACTCTGAAATCTATGATGTTCCTGTCATATCTGGTGATGGGGATAAAATTGATGGTATTGACAAAATAACAGAAGGAGTGAATGTGTCACTTGATGTTAATAAAAATCCTGCACGTTTGTCCGGTAATAGTAGTGATGGTAAACGTCAGTCATCTAGCAGCACAGATAGTGTAAAGTTGAGTTCAGAGGATGATGACTATGTCGACTATCAAGACATTTATGGAGATGGACGTGAGCAAGAGGTCAATGTGTACGATGTTCCAGTTCTGGTAGGTCTCAATACCTGGGACTCCAGCACATAAGCCACACCTTTTTGTGCTTAAATTTTGCTCAAACTTTAGGTTGTGGCTTATCTGTGAGGATATCTTATGCCAAAGTCTGATCGTTACAAAAACAAAACCCAAGTCAGTCCTCAAGGACAAAAATACCATGCTATCTTCAACAAGTTGCATGGTAAATGGCAAATTGTTTCTCTGCTATTCAGGAAATCCCTTTTTAGATGATTTTGTTGTCAATAGAGTTTTTCCAATTTTCCCTACAAATTTTTTTTCCTAGGAGTTTAGAAAATCAGTATGAGATGATCCACTTTCTTTTAGGCTTGTAGAATTTTGATTGTTTTGATGAGAGGCCATTGTTCAAGCAGAGAAAAAGGTCAAATTTCGCAAGGTTTTCAGGGACAAATTTGTGCAAAAAATGGCCGATTTTGTGGGATTTTTACGGAAATTTTCAGGGTAAATTTGGGTGAGAAAACATCAATAAAATATGGCCAATTTCGAGGATATTTTCTGGGCAAATTTTGCTAATAATCGGTCCGTTTTGCGACAATCTGACCATCGTTTTTAACATTTTTGTAACCAGGATAATCATTCGTTTTTTTCAACCACAATACCATCAAGAAACGAGCCAATGGAAAAGTTTTTTGTGCCATGGCTAATGCCCCGTTTTTAGCAACATAATCTACGCCTGGTAGTTTGGAGATATTGTTGGCTCGCTTCTGTGATGAAGTTTTAACATAAATTTGTGAGTTTACAGCAAGTAAACAGCCCCAATAGCTGAGATAAGTTTCAAGTATGTCGTACAGACATGTATTTGATCTAATTTGTTGTGAATTTCGTGGTATTTTGTGTGTTTCTGTGAATTTCGTGGACTTACCTCAATTTCGCAGCTCCTTGACCGCGTGAAATATCAGAAACCCTGTTTGAGGGTAATGGGTGGAAGGCGGGATGCTGTGTTAAAAATGTGACCACTTCTTAATGTAATTCATAATAGTGGCAAATGATATTGCTTGCCCCAATATTTTATTTGAAAGGAATTTGGTGTAAAAAGGTGCAGGCATGTTCTCTGGAATCAATTGACAAAAGAATGTCAGGGTTACTTCTGTTATCAAAGAAAACAGGTTGTAAAAATGAATTGGCTTAAATGTTTTTAGTTAATGCAGTGCTTTCTGTTTATTTTTTAGCCAATTTCACTTCAGGATGAGGGTCAAAGTTTCAATGGAGGTCCTACCCCAAAACGAACCCAAATAAGTATCTTACAGCGTATTAACATGTCTGCTGTCAAAGAATTAAAGTTGGATCCATCGGCAGCACTGCAGCGCCTTACAAAACTAGAACAAGCTGTAAATGTAACAGTTAGTAAGCTGTTAAGCTTTGTTACAACTTCTTGGAGGAATCCAAATATTCTGAAACCTCTCCTAGCTGACATCAGAGATATTGCAGGTAAAGCAAAAGTAGCCTTAAGATTATTGACGGAATTTGGCCTTAGTTCCCTTGTCAATGCAAGAAAACTTACAAGCCAAGAACTAAGTGGGAGACTTAGCAGAGCAATAGAGCCTTTACTAGAAACATATTACTCAGTAAAATTGGCTTTGCAAAGGCTTGATGGGCAAGACTGGAGGTTGCCTTTAGATAAAACTGACAACACTCATGATGATCTGGATCTGATCATGGTTCACATTCGGCCTGTTCCTGAGAATACACAAGCCTTGGCAGCAATCGTACGTTCTGCAGCCATGACACTGTATAATTTGCCAGCCAAGGGGAGCAGAGACAACCAAGCCACTAAGAAATCAGAGGTTTTGATTAACTCTGAGGAGTCCAAGACACACACACCAAAGAAAGAGAATATAAGTGGCCCTGAGAAGAGCAGTGAGAACTCAAATGAAGAGAAACAATTTACATTGATTAAATCTGTGGTAAAAGATGTCGTTGATACAAATTTCAAGCCCACATCAAATGGTGGGAAGTGGAGCCCCACAACTGTGCGCCGTGTTTGTGGAATGGACACACCTAAAAGGGATAGTGCTGGTTGGTCTGATGAAAATGTGGCACCAAACCTACCATTACGTTTGCAAACCAGTAAAGAAAAATTGAAAAGTTCCAGCTCTGAAGATGAAGTAAAATCTTCACCACCACCTCCTCCTGAAAGAAGGGATAGCAGTGAAAAGTGTCAACACCTGAGGCAAAAAAGTATAGAGAAGTTTCCTTTTGATACTACAGGAGGACCTCCCCCAAAGCCAAAATTAGATAGAAAAAACACAACAAGAAAAAGCTACAAAATTCCTTTGTTTACTGATCATAATCGGGATAATGAAAACATTTTACGCAGAGAGCATAATGAATCTGAGTCAGAGCCAACAGGAACTAGACGAAAGTGCAATTCTGATCCAACACAGTTACTTGAACAGAATAAGGAGGTTGCAGAAGGAAGAAGAATGACACTGTCTTCAGACAGAAACAAGGTTGTTTCTTTGATGAAACAGACAACAGTTCATGTTTCTGATTCTGATTTGCCGCAAAGCTTAAGACAATCAAAGAGTGCGCACTCATTTACATCACAATTTGGAGAAAAGGTCAATTCTGGATTTCCCAAGTTTGATGCACTACAGCATCGCCCTCTTTCAGACCTGATAAAAGGTGATGGTACCTCAAATGGAGTTATGGTGTCTTTGAATGATCGTGAACTTCTAGAGTTTTATAAATATGAGATTGATGCACAGCTTTTTGTGCTTAGTGAGGCTGTAAAAAGTTTTTTTGCCGTGGTGGAAAAAGCAGAAAGTCCAAAGGTGTTTGTTTCCAACAGCAAGTTTATTGTGTTGAGTGCCCATAAATTTGTGTACATTGGTGACACTCTTGGCAAGAGAATCAAGCATAGCGAGTTGAGAGGTCATGTGATGAGTGTTACTAACAAACTATCTAACTGTATCAAGATTTTAGTAAGTGCAACAAAGTCTGCGGCATTGCAGTATCCTGCATCAAATGCCATCAAAGAAATGAGTGATGCTGTTGTTGTGGTGAATGATGTTGCTGTTGAGCTGTACCAGATAGTAAAGAAAACTACAAAGGCCTAATAATATTATGATGTGATAGATCCCGAGGTCAGTATTACATCCCATCAGCCTAAACCCCTTGGTCTTCTTATAAAGTTTACACAACATAGTATTCTTTTTTGCTTCCACTCTACACTTAGTTGAAATTTCTAAGTCTCTTGAAAATTCTGCCCAGCAAATGTTCATGAAAGTTTATAAGTTTCTTAAATTTTTAAGGGAAAAAAATTCAGAAGAGGGTGAGGAGAAATCAAACTTGGAGTGTAGAGTCTCTGTTCCATCACCTATACCACGAGGCCACTGAGGATTTGCTGGCTAGTGATGGTTTGATTCAAACCTATATAGCCATAACCCTTACCCTAAATAGAAGCTAACACTATTTTCAGGGCTTAACCCTAATCACCATAGTCAGTGCTTAATCCTAATCACTATTTCCAGTGCTTAACCCTTATCAGTGTTTCTTAACCCTGATTACTATAGTCAGTGCTGGAAACCAAAATGATAAGGAATACTATGCTGTGTAAACTTCATGAGATGTCTGAGGGGGTTAAGGCTGAGGGGATCTAATTCTAACCAGATCCAGAAGACAACAGTCATAGCAGTTGTTAACAAAATGGTAGCTTTTGCAGTCCAAGCTGTTATGCTTCACTCAGGTGAACAACTTTATGTGTTTAAACATCATTTTGTTCACAATTTAAAGGGAAGCAGTATGATCCCATTCATTAGTGATTTTACACATTAATTATTTCTAAAAAACAGATAGGCATTTTCAAGTCTGTGAATAATGCTGCCTCCCCTGAATGCTCTCTGCTGCTTGGGACATTTCACGTTATGTCCCTAGCAGCAAAAAGTGATGAGAGGTGGTTGCATGATTGCAGGCTAGTTATTAGGAATTGCCACATTTAGGAGTAAGTTGGGCAGACCAAAGAAGTAGAATAAATTAATCATAAATTAAGGAATAATATGACACATTTCAAATATTTATTGAAATGCTGTCTTGAATGTTCAGGCACAATATTATTAACACTTCTTCTCGTTACTAAACACTGTGAAAGCTAGACTGGTGTGTCTGGGCTAGGCCTAATGAAGAAGTTACATGCACACAGTAATGACTAATATTTTACAAAATCAAACCTAATTGCTTAAAAGTACTGGGCCCAGTTTGAAAGCTGGTTAGTACTAACACGGGGTTAAATTTTAACCTGTTTTTTTTCTCTTGTTCAAAGCACTTTCTCAGGTAATTTTCTCTATTTTTTTTTTTAGAGCGTTCATCACCAAATAATTATGGACAAAAAGAATTTAACTGAATTTGTGTTTTAAGCTTTCATATCTGAATTTAAATTTTGCACTAATCCTGGGTTATCTTAACCTGGTTTTGAACACTGGCCCTGGTGGTTATGGCTAGATATGTAAACACAGTAGTTAACTTGAACTCTGAAGGGAAACGAAAAACAGTTGGAGTTAGTGTAGGCCGCAAGCAGTCATCCGTCTTTCCTCAGAGCCACGCAAGTCGAATGAAAAGTTAAAATTATGCAAATTACTGTCCACTTTGCTCGTGGCTTAGCCGCTCTCCCCTCGCACGTGCTCTCGTCTCTCCTGCTCACAGTCTAGAGTTAGTGGGAAATTTGAGTTATTGTGGTAAATTGCAGTGAAATTTTGATCAAGGAAAAGGAAATTAATATTCAACTTATCAAGGTTCTACTGTATAACTGATTCAAAAAAAGGCTGTCAGTGCTGTAGCCTGCAAAAACAGACATTTCTCCTACAGCTAATACAATCATGATTTATTCTGCAGGAACGTCTGCGTCTCAGTGACAGAAATTTCATATTGATGACTTAAAATCTGTCTTATCTGCTCTTAAGTGCTGATTGGACGTCAGAGTAGTTATATTGTTTTAGCCTTTGTTTACGAATGACAGACATAAGACAAAAGGCTGCAAAGGTTAAATATAAATGCAGGTATCTGTAACAAAACAGTCAAAATTTGTGGTATATATACTTTGCTAGAAGAAGTATTTAAGTTTAGCTGGAGTTTGTTCGCAAATGACCACAACACTTTACCAAAATTGACAAGGAGAATTGTAAAATTGATCATATTTGCATTTGAAACGCCATGACTACTGATTTAATATGTAAACATTGATTTATTTCATCAGTATGGAATTTCTGTTGCCTGGTCGCCGACATTCCTCCTCTTGAGATGTCCCAAGCGGTGAGGAGCGAGGATGAAATGACTGTTTTCGCAGGCTATCAGTGCTGAAGTGTAGGTTGGCATATCTTCAGTGATTTGAAAATAAAAATTTTGACACCCTCAATTCATAAGATGATTAGCATCATTCATGATTTTCTTTTTCTACTGCATTGCAATGCTCAGTCAAGTATCATAACTGTTAACTGACTACCACCCATAATGCCTTTCAGCATTGTTGGGTATGCTTGTATGCTTTTCTTGCAACCTTTTTTGAATCATTTGTATTAATATGTGTATTAAAAGAACTGCAGTCAATTCAATAACACATGTGTAATAATAATTTATTGGAAAAATGAAAAGACAATATGAAGCGGCCAAGCTCTCAAGTGCTGAAAATTATGTAGCTTCTTTATCAGCTTACCTTACCTTATTAATTGACCTTGTTTTAATAATGACCACTAGAACCAAAGCTGCATTTAAAACATAGACTTGACAAATGAAAAAAAGAATCATGAGAAATATTAATAACCAGATATATGTGTTTATGAATAAGTTGTTGGTTACTTTCTTACTTCAAGAAAAGAAAGTGGTCATAAAAAAAAATCCCCTTTCCCACTAATACAGCCCCTCGGTTAATAAACCAATTTCTTCTGGCCTGTTATTGACCTTACTAATGGGGATTCCACTGTATTCTTTCTGACCAGAGTTGTGGTTAATGTGGATCAAATTCACCAGGCATGACCTCACACAGCTCAGGTACCCCCAGCATAATATTGATACAATCAGCCTCAATTACTTAAAATTATGGTAGAACCTCAATAGCTCAAACTCAGACAACTTAAATTCCCCGCAAACTCGGACTAAATTTCCTTTACTTTCATCAAAATTTCACTGAGATTTACGCTGATAACTTGAATTCACCGCCAACTCGAACTGTTTTTGGTTTCCCTTTAGAGTTTGAGTTACCGGTGTTCTACTGTCCCAATTTACATAAGCCCCAAGTCTAAGTAAACTGCTTAGATTGACAGGTAGGTCCTCTGAAGTTACTTTCACATTAGGTGATCAGCACAAAAAAATTAATTTCTAACATAAACATTGATATGAATGAGAACAAGCTTGCTTTTCTTCCACACAAATGTCTCTAATTATTTACAAACTTAGAAAGTAAACATAACTTTGCTCCCCAGCATCAACAGACTCTTTAATAGTGAATGTTTACAGCTGCCAATAAGATATATAGTTTTATGTTTGTTAACATGAATGCCGCTTTCACATAGGCGATACCCATAATACACCTCATTTACCTGTTTGCTGTGGCTCTGCAAGGACTTAATTGCCTTTTCATCCTTGGCAACTCATTAGCTACAGTAAGTGAAAGGTACCGGTAGTAACATTGTTCTTTACCTGGTCTGTGTGCCAAAATGGAACTTTATGTCTAAAGTTATTTATTAGGATTTTTGAATTATGTGGCAAATTCAGGTATGTGAAGTGTGCCATCATTGTATGATAGTTTTTAACATGCAGCTTTGATCAGGCTCAGTATAGCTTATTGAACAGTTTCATGGACATTTAACTAATATGGGGTGTAAGCAGATATTAGAGAAAATAAATAAAAGTGACATGGTCTTCACACCTAAACATGCATATGTTCAATATTGATTTTGTACTTTTAATGCGGAGAAGCTGCTAAAAAAGTTGTTTTGATCTTGGTTTAAGTTTGATTTGGAGTTAACAAATATTTCATTTGCAAGGGAGAGAGCATGATTGCTTCGCAAAGCTTTACCTGTAACGAGATATCTTTTTTTCATTTTCATACAAATTATAAAAGAACAAACCTCATCCTTAAAGGTAGAACGCTGCAGTTTCTGTAAAAGTATTATCGTTTAAATATGGACAGTATGTACGTTAATTTTGCTGTTATGTTAATACTTACTACAGGCCTATTCAAACTAAAAAAGTGAATAAAGCTGATGAAAAATTAGCTGGTATAGTACATTCCTTAACAAACTTAATCTTTTGCAAATTGGATAGATACTTTAAATAATAATAATAATTCAGCCATACATAGCTGAATTGTGTATTTCTACATATTTAAAATTAAAAATGTATATTACTAATTACCACATAATTGCAGCTGTTCAATTTTGTGGGTTTGAAAGAACCCCTAAGGGACCAGTCATATTTTATGGAGATTGAGGTAGAGGAAATACATGGCAATACAAAATTTCTTTAAGGACCCCCCACCCAAGATTGGATGGGAACTTTTACAAAACTGTACTGAACAAACCTCTATATAACAAAGTCCTCAGTATAACTGAATGTTTTCCTTTACCCCAGTAATAGTAAAATATATTATGGAAAAAGATCTCAACATAACAAACCCTTCTTAAAGCAAACAAATTTTGCCAGTCGGCCATGGCCCTTTCTTATGTAGAGGTTCCACTGTTAAGAATTCTGTTAAGAATAGGTCTCAGGTAGGCTTCATGAGGTAAGTTGTAGAAAATTATATGCAAGGTTGATCATAGACTGCAAAACAGTCCACATTTTTGCATATTCAAGTATGCATGAGCAGTCAACAAAAGGTCAGGAGCAAGGCTAAAAGTGGAGAGCAAACTGTTTTTTTTTTCTCTCGCCTCTTACACCCTCACATGGGTATGTGAGGCTTGCGTGTTTCGCATGTGAGACTCGTAAGCAACCTTAAACTGATTTTTGAGAAAAAAGCCAGACTGTTTTAAAGTCCGGGTTGATCATATCATGCACATTCATCTGTTTCATCCACAGTTCATGTATATGATTTATTTCAAATTTGAATTCACAATCCAGTATCCAAAAATAAACAAGTTTACACAATCATGTCTTCATAAATCAATATGATACGTCATTTGTCAATCACAGTACTGTCAACTGTCTTGGATAATCCGGGAGACTCCAGGTTTTGGATCTTAACTCCGGGTCTCCAGATTAGAGTATGAAATCTCGCGGATAATCACTGAAGTTTGCCATTTCTTCAGTACACTTGACTTTCTGACAATAAAATTTGAACTATTTTGCATTGTTTGAGCTATTTTCATGTTAACATAAACTCCTTAACTCTCATAAAGTCCTCATAAACTCTGGTATGCCATCGTAATAATAATTATTATAATGATGTGATTGGTGGGAAGTAAACCAATCTGGTCATATTTTACAATGGTAACATCCTTTTTGGCAATCAGAGTCAACAAGTATTTATTGTACAAATGATGTCATTTACTGTGCGTAATGACGTCATCTGTCATCCCTTCCTTATCAATTCTCAATATTTGAAGATGTTGGGGTTGACAGCCCCGCAATCAGGTGCCGGTTGTTCAAACATTGGCTAATGCTATCCACTGGATAAATCACTATCCAGCAGATAGCATAATAGACCTTTTTACCGATACGACAACCATATTGAATAAATTAGATTTAAGGAGTATTATGGGATCCCCAGTGGGCATGAGCACGATCCAGTATACTCGCTAAAGTATTTACGCAACTTTTCAGGCCAATTTTTCTTTAAGTTTTCCTAGAAAAGATTGTATAATGGAAAAAAAAGATCATTGTACCATGTTTGGATGTAATAATGATCACCTTTTCCCCGAGAAATATACAGTGAAATTCTCTCTTTGCCCAGAAAGCAGACGTAAATACTGAGCGAGTGCCCCCTGGTCATCCCATAATACTCCTTAAATCTAACAAATTCAATATGGCCACCGTATTGGTAAAAAGGTCTATTGGTTTTCCTAATACTTTTCCAATGGACAGTGATTTATCTAGTGGATGGTGCTATCCAACGTTTAAACAACCAGGGCCTGGTTTCTTTTACTTGTCTCTGAAGAACAGCACTTAACACTATGTCAATTACTACTTTACTAGTTGATACTGATCATAAAATTTTCAGTGTAATTAGCAAATAAATCAGGACCAGTATGAGACCTTTTTAACTTGTTACACTGATGTGCAACAAAATTCACTGTAAATTCTATCTGTAGTGTAAAAAAAATCCAGTGCAAGTTTATTTATTCCTATGAGAAATATCACTGATTATTTGGTCATGACTGAAATACAAATAATAATGCCTAATTTATTACAACGGTGGAGTGATCAAACCAAAAATTTGTAGGCCTGAGCCTACAGGTCTATGATGGGCTGGCTACGCCCCTGAGATCACTGCTCTTCCTCATCACATGAGTTTAGGCCACCCGTGCTTTGCTTAACTACAATGTATTTGAACGAAAAATCATCAAACCTCAATTACATTTCAAAAACAAAGATACTACAACAGAACCAAAATTTAGACTAAGTTTTGGCACTTCAAAGTTTCAGCAACCTTGTATATTCTATCTCTTAACAGGAGACTTTGCTTTTCTGTGCTAATAGTGCAAATTCTTGCTTGTACTTTATATTGACATTAAAATATCGAACATATATATGTTCACTTTTTTAACATTCCTTTGAATGTCTAATATCCCTAAGTATATTAATGACACTAACTACAATATTTTAATACAATAAATAGATCGTTAAAAGTGGAATAAAATGTTACAACTTGGGTCCTTTTTGTTTGGAGTAGGTTTGGTTAAGCGATTTCTTTCTTCCTATTACATGTCTTTTTGAAGAGGTCTGAAGTTCATACACAGTCATCCATGTTACTTGTCTTGACACCAGAAAATGTTACTATGTACAGCTGGAAAGAATAAGTACTGCAGAAAAGAGATTGTAAATACAGATCTTCTTTGATACCAATGATGTTAATCATCAGTTTTTAATTTCCTGGATCTCAGATCCCTGATACGTGATGATCTTCTTAATGGAGTGGCTGGAACAGTGTTGGTACTTGACTTGTCATTGCCACCACCATACACTAACTCCCGAATGAAAGAGAAGCGGATAAGGAACATTTTCCAAACAATAAACCAGCCTGAAAAGATATTAGAACAAGAAACAATGCTAACAAATTTTCTAACCAAACAACATTAGATTAACCTAAGATGTTTGTCTGACTTTTGCCCTTTTTCAACTGTTTGTGCAGGTGTTAATATCAATTTGCTGGTCTGAGTTTCAGGGCTATAAGTAGTAAAACTGTGTGCAATGCTGTTAATGCTGTGTAACTGAATACTTACAGAATTCCAAATTAAGGGGAATAAAAGCAGGTATATTCTCCAACCCAATAGCTATTTTATAGCCACATTTGTCTTGTTTTCATTTACCTCTAGAACCACATTCTTTTCAGATAAGTAATGGGGTAAAAGCATACATAATTAGCTATGCTACGCTTCTATCTTTGATGAATGTTCTCACTCAGTTTTAATTACCATTAATGCAATAAAATAATGCTTATAAACAGTATGGTAACATGACACTCATATTACTGCACTGAAATGGGACCAACAGCATAATCTTACTATCAGACATAACTGCTAATTTATGACATCCATCCTCCAGTAAAACTGTTTATTTTAAGGCCAGACATTGGGGCCCTTGAAATGTCACAGACGAACTATGCAACATTTCTAGACAATAAAACAGTCATCACTAGCAAAATGGAAAGCTACACTGCTGCCTCTGTCTGTCCCTACATCTCAAACAAAAGAGATCTATCAACTTACAATAAAACTGACAGGTATCGATCTGTTAGCCATGTATAGTGCTAAACCACAACAATCAAAGGCTCCATTTGCCAGCATAATCCCAACCGAAAAATGAGAATTGAGGCAAGCATATTTTTTTCTCCTCTCCCCCTCTCTCCCCTCTCTCCCCTAATGCCTAGTACAGTCACTGAGGGTTGATATTTCAACCATCCCCAATGTTCCATAAAGATCGCAGCTGCTGTATTACAAGCATAAACAAGCAGCTTTTGTTTGCCTACTGGGACATTAATTTTAGCCGTTACAGTTGAACCTTTCCACAATGGCCACCTTGGGGATAGAAGAAAGTGGCTGTTGGGGAGAGGTGGCCATTATGGGGGGGGGGGGGGGGGGTAGGGGCATCATATGACACCTGCGAACCCTCCAGAGCATAATCTACCTGCCAGAGAAAAAAAACGTATTGGAACAAGCAGCATTTTGGCATGAGGTAATTAAAGTAGCACTGCAAGCAAATCTTGTCCTGATGCCAGTGTAGAAATTGTTTTGACTTTTTCATTGCCTAACACACGCGACATTCCCAGCCGCTCCAATTCCAAAAGACTTGTTTCGACAGCAGTGTTAAAAATCGCTCTAGCATCCGCCATTTCTGAATTCAGAATAATTCTTTCCCGCAGTTGCATGTAAACAAAAACGGAATAAACAATATAGACTTACATTTGATTGACAGGCATCAATCTACTTCCCCCAAGCTGCACCAATCTGGGGCTCCGTTTACCAGCGTACGAAGTTTTCCAAAAGAACAATGATATCGGGCAGGCACAGTTTTTCTCCCCTCCCCCGAGAAACGAGAGTCAAGTAGTGTAGTGTCCCCTGGGACAAAAAAAAGTGTCTGTTATAGTGGAGAGGTGGTTGTTAGTAGAGATTCAACTGGATCTCTGATGATTAGGTTTTATACAGCTTGGCGGAAGTTTTATTCTGAGCTTACAATCCCCATGGATTGTCCAAAATATTTTTCTGCAAATATCCCATAATCCTTATCACTGGCTTTTATTGGCCTATTCTAGAGCTATTTGCCATGTGCACCATGAGCAAACTGAACTACTGGATTTTAAATAATACAACTTCTCAGTGTCATTCTATTGCAAAAAGATGTTAAGCTCTGTGCAGTGCTCATTTTGAACTGCACAATGAGCATGTACAATAAAAAAATGGGGCGCACTCGTATACCTGCCAACTTTTTTACATTAATAGGCGTGGACATTTTTTATCTTAAGAGTGCCAAGATTTTTCATAGGGTCCGACAAGATCCGAAGACGTTCCAAAGACTTCCGAAGACTGTACGAAGAGTTCAGTCTAACATGAACATGGGAACACAAAGGAACATTGACTTCCCTACTAAAAAAAGAGAAGATCATCCACATAGACTTTTCTTTTCTCTCTTTGGTTCTGGTTTCTTTAAATAACTACAATGTGTCAGTAAATGCTGTAATGGCTCAAACTTTTCCACCAGGCATGATAAATCGTAACACAGGCGCAAGTAGGAGTGAGATCCAAGTTTTCGATCCGCAGGCGTGACAATCACTCCTCAGGCGTGACCCTTGGCGGGTATGCACTTGTCACACTCCGCAGACTAAACAACAACATTTCCCAAATCTCATATCATAAAACCCCATATCCTTATTCAATTAAAATTCCAGGGCCGAGTTGTTCAAAGCTGGGTTAGGATAATCCAGGGTTAGTGCGAGATTTGAATTCAGATTTGAAAGCTTAAAAAGCATTTCAGTTTTAATTCTTTTTGTCTACTAGTTGATGACTAGAGGCTCTAAAAATAACAGAGAAAATTATCCGAGAAAATGCTTTTGAACGCAAGAAAAAGAAACCCGGGTTAAATTTAACCCCGGGTTAAGCGCTAATCGGGCTTCGAAAAACTGGCCCCAGATCTCGCTCGGCTATTATTTTCGCACAAATTCTCTAGTGAGGCCAATTCCCTAATCCCTAATGTATCGGTCAAATCGAAGCTTCAACATGCCCCCCCCCCGGGAAACCCCCCGGGCATTTGACTTTTTTGAAAATTTTTGTTCAAATTCCCCCCTACCCAGGCCAAAATGCCATTCAAATGCCCCACACTAGGGTCCATTCAGGTGATCAAATGCCCCCACCCCGGGGACATTTCACAGGCACAAAAATGACAGAAGGACGATGGAAACGCCTTCAGTTGCCAAACAAATCTTTATAAATATAACAAAAACTGAGAAACACAGTTAGCGTATTAACTACGAACAGAAGTCTCGTGCAAAGCGGCGGAAATCGCTGCTACAAGGTCACTGAATGCTCAGCTTTTCTTCTTCATGCAACTTACAAAGCGTTGTATAAAAAAAGATCCCACCTATTGAGATTACTACATCATGACCATTTCATTGACATGCGTGATCGCTCATCTTATTAATTAACATACTTACAGTAGGTCAAAGTAGTTGACCTGAGCTTTTTATTTTATTTTATTTTATGTTGTTGTATTGAATCCCCGGTATAGGTGTTGTATTTCATTGTGAACTCAACAATAAAATACATTCATACATTCAGAGCCTGAATCCAATATTAAAAATTTTAAAATTTAAATACTTCAAATATGGCACAAAGCTTGTTTAAGCCCTTTCCTCGTAAACAATTGGCCACAAAGGCACAATCTTTTCCACGAAAATCCTCTAACACCGCGTCCCCCATGATAGGTCGCCACGCCAAAGATTTTACATGAAATCGAGGGTGCAGTTCAAATTCCCCACCCCTAAAGCATGGGGATCAAATTCCCCACCCCCTGGAAGACTCTGATAATCAAATTCCCTCCTCCCCGGGACGGCAAAGGTGTCAAATGCCCGCGGTATGCGGGGGTGGGGGGGGGGGGGCATGTTGAAGCTTCGATTTGACCGATACATAATCTTGAAAAACCTACTGGGAACCCTGTGGTGCGACACGAAAAAAATTCTTCCAAAGGAGAAAGACATGCACGCAAGGCAAAAATTTATCAAATCTAGCTCAGAAACGAGTCATTATTCTTGAGCATGCTCTTCTGGATAATTACGCTTGGAATTTCGGCAAGGGGGCCGGGGGGTGCAGCAAAGATTGAAATTTAATTTTCTCGATCGAAACAACCCTATAAAGTGATGTACTACGGTTGATGGTTAACCAGTGGCAACCTCGGTGATCATAACTCAAGATCAGTGAAGCAAGGTAGTAAATTATGTATACCGGGGATTGAGTTATTAATCCTTTGAGCTAAACAGGGCATAACGGAACTTAACCCCCACACTCAACGAAAAGGCTCGAACTGTGATCCGCGCATCCCAACTGTCAACTGCATGATCATACGAAAAGGCGCCCATAGACGACCAAAAACCACTTACCAAACAAGATCACCAGGATCACAGCTACGATAGTTATTAAAATAACCACGGCTGTCACCAGACCTTCTTTATCGAACATCTCCAACGTGCCGATGATCCCTTCCAGTTCACAACGCTATTTGCGTCCTTCGCGCGGAAAGGACGCTATCGAGACGCTTAATCCATATAAGGCATCTAAGTCACGTGAGTACCTTTTGTAAACGAAGGAACGAAGTGTCGGAAGGAGGAGGGAGGAAAAAATGAAGTTTCGTTTTTGTGGAGAGTTAGATTGCCCAGATTGGGTACTTGCAGAGATAAGTACACTTTCCAAAATAACCTCTGTAAAGATGCGGCTTCTATGTACTCAAATTATCAAGGATCTATTAGGAGAATCGATTGACTATGCCAAGGTAGAAAAGCTGACATCTGATGCCAAGTACGAACTGTCTGATGTGAAAGGATCGATCGCGGCATTGTCGTTCATAATTTCTAGTGCTACTAAGTACAGCGTGGACGGTGATTCTTTATCCAACGAGCTGCAGCAGCTTGGCTTGCCAAAAGAACATTCTGTTGCTCTGTGTAAAACATATGGCGAGAATTTGATCAAGTTACAAGATTGCTTCTTGGGGAAAAGTTTGAAGTTGAGTGGAATGACAGAAGTGGAGTGGAGAGTCGATTATGTTTTAGGATCCAGTGAATTACATGAAATCTCGGAGCCAGAGGTTCAACTCAGGTTCAGTGAGCTGGATGAAAACAGTGGGAGAAGTCAACCAGTGTCATTCTCAATGACGTCGAACAAATTTAGCGTATTCCTAAGCGAAATGAAGCAAGCACTTCGCTTAATGGAAGGATTTCAATCTTAAGCTGAATCTGAATTGCGACTATCTTTTTTTGAGCAACATGTGTTGTACTTCATTTCTGCAACTCCTGTTTGATTCTTGCACTCACATGAATCTGATGCAATGTAAAATATAAAGTGACTGTCATCACAGTGTTTTTACTCTGCTATCCTTGGACATGAATGAAGTTTAAACCATGTAATTTCCAGTAAGATTCCTTGAAAAGATTGAGACCTTCCATGGGGGGTTTGGTGCTGCTTTGTCCCTTTTTGATGATGAAGATCTGGTAACTTAGAAACAAACTATTTTCTCTTAATAGTGAGTTTATGCAACAGGATGGCAGGAAGAAGCGAATGGCAAAACACTAGTGTGTTTTAAACATGAAAGGGCTATTACTTGCATGTTTTGTCATGATCTTCCCTTAAATAAATGTTTTCTGGTGTTTTACAAAGAGATCTATTTAAAGGAAGGTGAAGTTTAGAGGAAAGTTTTTTTTAAACAAAACTATTGTCATGCTTGGTTTGAAGTCTTCTCCCCTCTCTCGTCTTGTTGTGTAAGTTCACTAATATCAATTTGTGGAGGCCCTCTTAGTGTGTGTGAGTATGTGTGGGGCAGGGGGGTGGGGTACTTATGTTTCTGGTCTGAATTTTAAAAGCGGTTCCACAAACTGAAGAGGTGATGTCGCTGTCGGTATTGTGATTTTCCTCATTGCTGTCTCTGTTTCAACCCATTTGTTGCCATTTCACCTGTCTTAATAAGCTGCTGTTTCAAGGCCATGTTGCTTGTTGCAATTGAACCCTAACAGGTCCTCCTTGTAGCTTTCAAGCTGGGTCAAGTTTTCACATTTTTTTTGAGCTCACAAGCAATCTATTAAATCATATTTGGAGACCATAATTTATACAGACAGTCATGCTGTGATTTCTTTCTTCTTGTGTTTACAAAAGTGAGAAACTAAGAAAACTGTAAACACCATAATAATTCTGGGATGTGATAGTCCTTCAAGGAAAAAAGCATTTAATAGCCACAACACTCACCCCCCCCCCCCTGCCTATGGATGAGGTAAGTTGACTTCTACCCTTGAGAAAAAACAAGATCAAAGGTATCAACATAGTCTTCCCCCCTTGCCCCTCAGAAATAGGAATATTTTTCCTATACCGCTCAGAAATATTCCAGTTATCAAAGTTGCTGACACAGCCACCCCCTAAAAAAGTTTTGAAGCCCTTCTCAGAAAATCTGGTCCATAGATGGGGTGTGGAATGGTCCAAAAGCCAACTAGGCATGAGAAAAACAAAACACATACAGCAATGATAATAAGTTTGCACTTTTGAGGTTTGTTTCCCTGAAATTTTTAAGAGATGGTCAGTAAGAAATTGACCTGCCACCATTAAAGCAAAGGGTTCACAGTGTTTTGACTTGTACACTAAATACTGTAAAACCAGCAGGGTTTTGTCTTCGATTGATTTAGTTCTGAAACAATATTATTTTAATGATAGTGCTTACACTAGAAATAAGGTTTCAAGAAATACGTTAAGTAGAAGTTCAAAAACCAAAACATTTATATGGTATGCAGTTGTTATGCAGATTAAGGGACTGTGTAAAATTATCAGGGGAGCCCTCAAATGAGTGAAATATTGCTTTAAGTTACCTTATACCCCTTCCCCTGTACAAAAACTGAATTAACTTCTTAATCTGCGTTTAATTGTAGGTAACCAAGGTACAACCCCCTCTCCCTTCGCTTCAACGGCCCCATTCCCGTGCAAGCTAAAGACTCATGCGTCATAAAACCCTAGCAGAAACAAGGTAGTAAACTTAAAGTTTACACAATCACTTGCCTCCTTTGTTCTTTTCAATGTAAGTAGATCTAGTGCCACAGGCATGTGCAGTACATGTTCAATCAATTTCTTACATCACTTTACCCTTTACTCCCCCGTTCTGTTTTAGAAACCCCTACTGATAGTTATTACACAGTCCCTTACAGTGGCGTTGAAAATGCTGAACTGTTCATGAGAGGGGCCATGTCAACAAGGCACATGCACAAAACAACTGTAGATAAATAGCCTGTGTGGCAGGCGTTAAAAGGGGAAGGGAAATCTTGCTCCTAATTCCCTTTCCCCTCCCTTTCGAACACCTGCCACACAGGCTAGTAGATAAAAAGAAGTGTCCCATTGGAGACTGTATGTTTATTACGTTCCAGGTGGGGGGGGAGTCGGATGGGGTTACAATTTTCTAAGAGGCTTGATTTTGGGGGGTCAATTTTGAAAGTGCACAAAACGTAAGGGGGGTCGAAATATTAGCTATACTACGATTGAAGCAAATCCACGTTCAAAAGTAGACAAAAAAAATTGTTTCGGCGGTTCTTTGTCAACAACAAAATGTTACCCGTATAAAGCTTGGCCCAGAAACCTATCAGCTATTTCTACTACCAGGAATGTAGCGTGCATGTACGCACATATGCCTATCCATACAGCTGAAAATAATCTGGAAAAAATATATAGACTTTTTTAATTTCATGAAAGCATTTTTATCATTAATATAATATAAATATTTTGCATTATATAATTTGGTGTTTTTGTGTTAGGATTTCCTTTATCCTCTTACAGGTTAAGTGGAGTGAAATGGATTTGAATTCAGTATTTGAATTCAGAACTTGGTTGAGACTTTTGACCAAGCCAAATACAATTCTGTCCCGGAGTATAATGTAGCTCCCATATGCACAGCTGAGCGTAGCTTCAGCGGTATGAAGAGACAGCAAACTCCTTCAATTCTGCACATACACAAGCACAAGGACGTAATTGATATATATTGATGACATTATAACAGCGTTTGCCCGTCTGAAGGGTACACATCACAGGAAAAAATAACGGATTCCCATTTTTGGATATTTTTGGGTATTTAAAGAATACCCACAAAAATCCCAAATTTGGAAAAGTGAGACAAGTCCCAATCTGGGAACTTGGTTGGGAATTCCCTGGTTGGGACTTGTCTCACTTTGCCAAATTTGGGATTTTTATGGGTATTCTTTAAATACCCAAAAATATCCAAAAATGGGAATCCGTTATTTTTTCCTGTGCATCTCGCCCTTTGCTTGTAACGTCCTTGATGTCGTCCCTGTTTTACCTTTTTTGCCGTAAACAGTCTGTACCTTACCAATAACACTAGAAATAGATGGGGAAAATAAACAACTAATTATTGCATTTTCCTTCGTCTTTATTTACTGAAACTGTCCGGCTGCAGAAAACGCAGGAGATGGCATTTCCGAGACCCTAAATTTAATATATTTTCTGGGGGAGCATGCCTCCAGATCTAGACTCCCCCAGGTTTGGGGCACCTTCGACACGCTATCTGCCCAAGGATGGAAGAAGAGACTTTGTCTAGAAGGGGTTGGAGGTGGGGGGGGGGGGGGGGGGGTAAATTTGGGGGGTACAAATTTTATATGTAATTATTTTGGGGGAGAAGTAAGGTTTTGATACAACTCACTTTCCTGAAAACCCCCGTCACCCCCCCCCCCCCGGGACGTGATAAGCGTACAGCCCCTTGCATTGAGGCTAACAATAAGTGAGCTTAAGCAAATTACCACAACAACGACTTCAAAAAACCAATAGGTTTGATGATCACTCTTTTTAGTACATTTCTTTGACGTCCACAGCACGACTACGACGTGAAACCTCCTAATTTGACGTTTTATGGAGGACGTGGACATACGACGACGAATTTTCCTTCCTATTTTGGAACCCGCCTGAATAACATCCTTAAGAATTCAACCCCTGGAAAAGTCGCCTGCATTTGACATATTGAGCGGGTCCAAATAGACGCGATTAAGTTTGAAAGAACGCAAATTCATTTTTTTTACCGACGTTTTCACTGCAAGGTCCACAATGTCTCCACTACGGCCCTCCACTACACCCTTCTTTATGATTTGATATATCTGTGAGAAATGTAGTAGCCTGACAATCAAGGCATTTCTTGCCGAGAAGGGGTGCAGAGAGAATAGGGGTCCACATTTTTTACCAGTCCTCGGATCGGGGCAAGAGAATATAGGGACCATACAAAACAGTACGACGGCGACGGCAACGGGAAATTCAAAAAGGCAATAGTTTCATGAGCAAAACAACAACTCTACACGTGCATCACGCTTTTTTGTACATTTCTTCTCAGTCCCTGCATAACTACGAAGTGGAATGACCAAATTTTTAACAGCGAATTTTTAAAGCTTTTTTTTTAGGACGGGAACGGCAAGGTGACCCGGGGGGGGGGTACTGCCATATGTGGGCGATATAGGTATGTGCCGCTGTGAAGGGTATGGTTTTCAAGCAGTTTAGGGATAGGGTATATAAATCAGAGAGTTTGGGTCTAGAGGAGTGTATCATTTTCCATTTAAACTGATCAATTGGCTGATCAAGATTTTAGTCTAGACAAGGGAAGCCAGGAACTGCCCCTCAAGAATACAAAAATATCAAATCGGTTTTGTTTAAGGCTGGACTGTGCTAGTGATCTCAGTTGTTTCTGGAAAACAGCTACTCTAGGATAAGGGGAGGGGGGGATTTGGGGAGTTTAGTCTAGTACAGCGTAGCAAATATTGTCAGGATTGGCTGACAACAGTTTCACGTCGCCGACGCTCGTTCCCAGACGCCGCGATCCTTTTGGTCAGCGACAGGACGGGACCACGACGGCAAGGTGGTGAGTAAGAGCATGCGCAATATCCAACAAATGATGATGTCACGTCCGGTTGAAGTTGCCGTCGCCCACTCTAATACAGGGACCGCGGAACAAGGTGAAAAGTGGGAGGGCTGACGATTGAAAATAATTTTTTCATATTGAGAATCGAAAAAAGGAATAAAATCATAGTATTTGATTTTCCAAAAGTGGGGGCGGGGGCGCAAAAAAGTGGTGGGGCCGCGGCCCTACCAGCCCCTCCCCCTCCGCGGTCCCTGTAATACCCTGTTTACATGGAGTGGGGGACCCCGGACTAGTGGGGTAAGTTTCTTTTGTTTTGTGTCTCCCAGAGCGTGAAAACAAAAGAAACTTATCCCACTATACCGGGGTCCCCCACTCCATGTAAACAGGCCCTTACCATGCTTACTAAAGGTCCCTAATAATCCTTGCGTGACGGGTGTATTTCATTACCTGTCACGCCCCTTATTGAGTGGAAGATGGCGGACAATTTGTCATTTCGACTCGCTACATTGCAAGATTTCGACGAGGTTCAGGAAATATCCAAGGGTATATACAAAGGACATGATTATCTACCGTTCAAGTATCATCACTGGCTTAAACAGGAAAACGTCATGGTTATGGTTGCTATTAAAGATGGCAAAATAATCGGTTTGGAGGCTAAGGTTGTTGTAGATAATGGTAAGACGGCCGTGAGTAGGGCAAGAAGAATTCACCCAGACTTCCGAGGTCGCAGCTATGGAAAACACCTGTCCGAAGCTCTGGGAAATCACGTACGGCAGATTTTTCCGAACATTACCCGACAACGATTGACCACTTCGTTTCAGCGAGATACTTCTCGTACTGATTACAGAGAGGTGCTGGTACAACACATCCTGGGGTCCGACATAGACAAATGTCAGCTCAAAAATCTTCCAAAAAGCGAACGCAAACTACAACTGTGCACTCGAGAATACTTCGCTGAAGTAATTTTGTCTCCCACTGTCGTCAAGAACTTGTTTCCGAGCAAAACGCTCGTTCTCGAGTGGTTTCCTTTTCAGGCTGAAGAAACCAACATTGATTTTATACTCAAGGATGGCGACCAACTGTTTGTTGACGAATGCATCGACGATCATTTACCGATTTCTTTCAGTCACGGGCGAATTACCCCCACCTCGGAGTTTATTCTTTGGAGTTGCAGCATTTTCACACAAGATCCCGAGTTATTTCAGGCTCATTTGCTACAACAAGTCCAAACAGCTGCTCGGTTCATTCATGGAAATTTTAGATTTGTTTCATTTCAACAGGAAGCTATGGTTGACAAAGGAAAAGAACTACTGTTTGAACGAGCAAAATTGACAGAATGTGAATATTTTGTGAAAAGCGAGACCTCTATGATATTGTACGAAAAAGATTGGTAAAATCAACTAGCGCCAATGAGGGCCAACGTCCGTCGTCCGCATAGGGACCCATAGGGGACAATCGAGGGCAGTTGTTGTGTGAAGGTACCTTACGAAAATTCATCTGTAAGACGGCTGTGTATCAAACGGTTCTTTCCAATATCGTCTTGGTAAAAAGTAAACAAGACGAAGAAGCTTAGTAGCTAAAAGTATAAAGACGTGTCCCTTCTTTTAGTGGACGCAAATTTTAGAAAAATCTGGGTAGCAATTTTAGCAAAAAAAACACTTTTAAAAGAAACTGTTTGCAGAAATGTATAACAATCATCCAAGAACAAAGTAAAAATTGGAAAGAGGTCCTCTGAAAAGGTCACGAATTTAGTAAAGACACCATTGATCAGGTTGTTTTGTCAAGTTTGTTATATAATGTCAACTTCACTTAATGTAAACCGCTCAGACGCATAATTGACCACTGCAGAAATACCATAACATACCATAATGCTCTTTGTTTGTCACCCCAAAATTTGCATAAGCATTGTCGTCAGTTTCTCTTGGGGCCATTTTAACTCCCAAGAGAAACTGAAGACAATGCTTATGCAAAATTTTGGGGTGACAAACAAAGAGCATTATGGTATGTTATGGTATTTTCTGGAGTGGCCAATAAAGTTGTTATTGTTTGCCAAAAAGCGAAGACTCATGCTTATTTAGACACTTTTATACTTAGGGACCGGTCATTTATTAGAGGGAGGGTTGGGCTGGTGCAAATGGGGTGGGGTCATACCTTTTTGTGCACCTGAAAATAGGGGGCTGCATAAAATTGTGCAACCATTTCTGAGGGGCCATGTATTTTTCTGCATTCCAGTTTCCGTTCCACCAAAAAGAAACAATACTGAAGGAATCAAGAGCAAGTCAAATAAAAATTTATTATCAAAATGATAGCATAACAAACCAACATAACATGGTGTATAGCAGTCCTTTAACATTAGAAAAATAAACTTCATAAACTTCATGTATTACTCAGTATTACTCAAGACTACTTCAAGTGCTATACAACTACAGCATCAAATTGTCAGTTATTTTTCAACAAATCGTATCTTATGAAGTATGCAAATGCTAAAACAGATGCTGCAAAACATTCTCTTCTTCATGTTTTAAATTCTTTGCATTACTAGGTAATTATTATGAAAGAGTAGTAGTCTTTCGTTTTCTTTTCCGCTATGTCAAAAATCTCATTCCCCTTTGTAAAATGAGTAATGAGTATTTTCTGTAAAGGTAGTGTACTCTATTGGTTTCAGAATAGAAGGAATTGCGTGCCTGAGACCTGTCCATGTAAGAAAATTAGCTTTCTCAACTATGTTATTAATTGCATTAAAGGATTCTATATTGTTGAGATTGAACAAGAGATCTTTAATGATACAAATCCCCGAGTCATAATAAGATTTATAAAAGACCGGTTTTCCATCTATTCTTATATCTTTGTTATTCCAAATTATACAGAGCCGTTGTTTGTTAGCTAAAAAGAGTTTTGGAAATTCTAACCAACATTCTAAGAGTTCTCTGTAGAAAACCGAGTTAATTGAAAGATCATTCATTGCATAATTGCATTTAAAAAGTAAAAGACCACCAACATTACGTAGGAGATGTAACAAGTAGAATTCCACGTACTTTCGTTATCGCTGAAAATACGTTTTAGCCAAGCTAGTCGTAGAGCTTTGACCAAGCTTTCAATATCTGTCATTTTTATGCCACCGTCTTCTTAACTGTTTATTGAAGAGAGCCTCGTTACTTTATCCTTTCCATTCCATAAAAAGGAGAAAATCAAACTATTCACTTGTTTGATGATTTTACTTGGAGGTGAAAGAACCGAAGATATAAAAACTAGTTTTGGAATAAGTAATGATTTGATTATAGTTACTTTACCATAAATGGACAGTCCTCTAGTTGACCATATATTTGTCAGCTGCTTTATGCTGTCAACCTTCTCTTGAAAGTTTTTTTCGTAAAGTAATGATAGGTCATATGTAAAAAAGGTTCCTAAAGCTTTTATGGGTTCACTTGGGCATTTAATACTAAACGGTTTTTCATCTTTTCTTTTAAGCGAACCAATCCACATTCCTTCTGTTTTAGAGCTATTTATCTCCAATCCACTGAAGTTCTTAAATACTTCTAGTTCTTCAAATAACGTTTTTGCAGAATTTTCATCAGACAGGATTGCTGTGGTATCGTCTGCGTATTGCAATAGCTTGGCTTCGTGATTTTCTATTTTAATTCCTTTGATATCAACATTTTGACGAATGGAGATTGCCAAGTTTTCAACAGCTAAGATCTAATAATTGTTTTATTATACATTGAACGAATCCTTTCTTTCTCGCTTCGACATAAAATGTTTTCAAAGTTTGTGCCAACTCTTTCTTTTCCTCAGGTTCTCTCAGTTTTTCTCTTTCACGTCATCAGCAAACAGCTCCTTTGCCACCTTCGTCGACCTTTTTGTGTTTGTGAGTCCTTGTCTTCAACCACTTTTTCGATGCCTTGCTATATTTGTCTTGCTTGGACAACGAAGCAAACCTGGAAGTCATGTTTTTGTTTCTTCACTGACGGCAAGCAACACAAAGCGCGCGAACTTGACATGATTACCCTTAGAAATCATACACCGCGGTCATACATGACATGATTACCCGTGACCTTGAGTGTCCATGACATGATTAATGTATAATCTGCAGCCTGATAATGTCCCAGGCGCTGATTTCGAAAATTCACTGTACGCTTTCGGCCAATCTGAAAAGAGATAGTGAGTGTATAATAATAGCAGTTATCGCTAAATACTTGAAGCATCACTGGCTTCGCACTGCATCAAACAAGCATGCAAAGCTAATGGAGGTGCAAAGGCACATTACTCAATAACAGATACAGGGTTTTACACAAGAAGAGGAAGGTCCACTCTGCAGTAGTGAAAATGAAGAGGAATACTTATATTCCCTGATGATGAAAGCGTTCAAACAGATTTGGCTCGAGCTCAGAGGATGATGATGAGGAAGGGGATGATATTCAGATCACAGTGACAACTACTAAATCAGGGAGGAGCGCTACTCGCTATTTGCTTGAAATAGTCCGGTGAGTTTTATTGAAGTTGTATTAAAACTGTTTCTGTGGTTGAGGGCGGGTCATCTTATTTCATTTGCAGACTCGAAGGGGGGCCACATTATGTTATGCAGTGGCAAGAACAGGCCCACGGGAAATTATCAAATTATGCATAGGAAAATTAAAATGCACCAGACCACCCCCCCCCCCCCCCCCCCCCCATCTAATAAATGA
>NC_133202.1:20134141-20146641 GCF_958299795.1 Porites lutea
TATGTGCTCTGTCAATTTTTGGCGTCAGCAAGATTCCAACTCACTGTTTAAATAAAGCATTGTTCACGTGACCTCTTAGTACAAGTGTCCTATTTGCTAGCAAACTTTTGCTACAGCTTCAGTGCAATCCTGGAAATAAGAGCCTCTTGGCAGGCAGTCAAGTACACAATTTTTCAGTACTTATTATATTGCTGCTATAGCTAAAGTGGAAGTGGAAAGCTGGTACTCCCTAATTCATTTCAAAACTTGCTTCTACTTTAAAGGCGTCCTTTTTATTGCTAGTAGCACACAGATGAGGATTTTGGCTTTGGCTTTTACAAGGGAATATAGAGCCAAAATTTTCCAGGGGGTTCAGGTTCAAGTGGTCCGGTAGTGAAATTTTAAGGAGTTTTATTATCCGGGATTATTTACATATTCTTTTAGATACATGTGATTAGATAAGTTTCTTTTCAGTATTCCGGTTCGTGTAGTCGATCTGTATTCTTCTTAAGAACGTTGGACCAGGCTTCACTGTAAGTGAGAATATGCTTCTGCACATGCAGGACTACGTCTCGGCAAGCGAGTAAGAACCTACAGTGTTCCAAGTTAGCCTAAACAGGTTCTTACATGAATGGTAATTAGCACAAATTCAGACTATTATGGTTCTTAAACAGGTTCTTATTTTCTGAAGAAAAAATACATTGTAGCTAAGAGCATTTAGTGGTTCTCAGCTTGATTTTCAACACTTGGCATTTGTATTGCAGTTGGAGGAACAAGACACTATATCTCCAAAGAGGATCCTGAATGTTGACGTATCTTATTTGCCCATTATTAAAGTGAAGAGAATTTATTTTTACAGATTTTACAAAAATAAGAACCTGCTTCAAATTGTGGGCTAAATAGGGTCTTGTATAGAGGGGGCCTAACTGGCAAAATATAGCCTAACAGGTTCTTAAAAATTCTTATTCGCTGGTTTTTACTGCATTCGGCGTAAACCTGATTCTGAACATTCCCTTCCTTTTGCTATCAGGAGGACAGAATCATGAACGGAAAACCTTTCCATCTATTTCTAAAATGTTCCTGGAATAAGTCCCCCAAAATATGACAACCGTATGTTTGGTTTATTCTTTACCATCTCTTGGTCAATAACAATACACTTTAGTGATCGTTACAATATATTTGCACAAAGCGTTTCTACTTATTAATATTATTATATCATTAGTTGCAAAGAGTTTCTACCCGGATTGTGGTAGATCATTGACCCTGAACATTCTTCTTCATTTGGTTGTACCAAATATGCGAACCTCGAAAACTCGCTCTCAAAGAGCTCGCTCCCGTAATATGTCATTAATATTCAAGCTGATTCCTCAGGAAAATGACCTTTCGAAGTATTGTTTCGTTCCGATTCCCGGGAGAACAAGTTCATCTTCTGTATACTATTTTCTTGGTCCCAATGTAGATTGTTAGTTCAAATGAGTGTTAGTTCACGTGATGTAAATGAGTAAGGTTCCACCATCTTTCGTGTCTGTAACTTTAAGACTTAGATTTGACGGTGGAGGTGCCCTTCTGGATAACGCTTGGACTCTCTCTTTATGACTGAAGGCAGCAAGTAAGCTGGAATTAGTCCTCATTTACAAGGACGTGACTTATGTCCCCATAAATATTATCCTCAAAGACATTGTTTGACATTTCTATTTCCACGCCATGCTCAGGATCTTCACTGGCTGCATTGTACGTCTTGTCATCTTTCTTCACACAGATACCATAGTGGTTGTTTGAAATATAATTGTCTGTCAGAACAGCTTTGGTCTTTCGAAAATCTGACACTGCCTGCAAAAAATCAGGAGGCTTATTAGGTCATTTTCGAGATGTCTCAAGCCCCTGCTTCAAAGCGAGGCTAAGTGCGAAGCCATTGATACGAAAACCATTTCATTTTATTCTCAAGCAAATAAAATTCATTTTACAAGAAAGGTTTCGCACATAGTCTCGTTTTGAAAGTTAGGGTTTTGGAACTCCGAAATAATAAATAAATAATAAATAAATAAGAAGAACGAACAAAAGAGTCCAAGAAAAAAATAAACCTCAAAAGATTTTTTGCATTATATTCAACATTAAAGTTATGCGCATACTTTGACCATTTCTTTTAAAGGTCAACAAAAAAAAATCTTTTTTTAAATTTGAACAGGTGCTTTGGCAAATATTGTGGAATGTCGATTCATAACAGAAACGTTTTGGCCGGCAGCTGCACAAGGATTCGAAATGACTCCAAAGCTGCGGCTCAACGATCCAACATATTCATTCAACAGGAATTGACGTCAGTTGAAATACTATGTTCAGTAAAGGTTTATCAGTACTTTCCTCTCTCAACTTTGCATTCGATTGGTTTCCCAAGCAGTTTTCATCTAACTTTTTTTTCACAGTTTTAAATTGCTTAGTTACCTCTTGAACAAAGCGAAGTACAGTAGTTGGAAAGAGAAAGCAACCAATCAGAACCCTTAACTTTGTGACAACACTGTGGCCTTTAATAGCACAGTCACGGCAGGCCTCAACCACCGGAAACAACATATGTGCATTCACATCCCTTGTACCACTTGTGACGTCACTAGTTTTGAAGGTCATAGACATCTTTCAAAAATTACCAAATGAACGAATCAATTCAGTTAAACGAGTAAGAGAAAACCAAAGGTAACCAGAAAATTAGGATAATGTTATTCCACTACCTGCTTGTATTTCCTTCAAAATATCAACATAATTTTATGATCCTCGGGTTTTTGCGAAATCTTTTCCTAACGAAATGAAACCTAGTAGATGTCCAGCTAAAGAGAAGAAAAGGAGGGAGGGGGAAATAAAGAAGGAGGAGAGAAAGCGAAAGTTAGAAGTCGAGTAGCCTTCCATGCTGACGTTCTTTTGGTTCTTTGAGAAGGGAAACAACAAAGAACTTACGGCCCGGACCAGTGTCCCACTTTTATAACCCGGCAATTCTCGAAATTTGGTCTTCGGCACACGCTCGATTTTAAGAGGGATATTTACCAGGGTTTGGCCAAATAGTTACCTTAAAATGGCTTATTTAGAATCAAACGGAGTTTTTTCAGGGGCTAAAGGGTTAAGATGCACCTTACAGTTTCAGCTGTAATCCGTGCCCAAAATGCCTATGCGGGTTCGTTCGCTGTATGGTCAAGCATTGTTTACATCTTTAGTCACCCATGTTGTGTATGACAACCATGATGTTGGGCGAAAATGTTGGACTGTTTAGCCGGGGCATACAGGTTGCGTTCGATTGGGAAATCCGGATTTCGGGTTTTGCAATCGAACGCGAAATCCGAAAACGGATTTCACCTCCGAGAAATCCGTCCTTATCGTGGATTTCAATTAAGAAATCCGAATCCGGATTTCATGGATTTCCTTTTACTATTTGATTGGGAAATCCGAAAAAGAATATGCAAAACTATTATCGTGAACTGTGGTCTTCTTTTTGCTAATTATGCGCGAGCGTGCAAGGCCGCTGTTCTTAAGAACTGTTTATCAAATCCTTTTTCGGATTTCCCAAAAAAACGGAAAGAAAGGGAATTCAAGAACAGATATCTCAGTGTTGAAATCCGTTTTCAGATTTCGCATTCGATTGTAAATCCAAAATCCGGATTTTAAAATCTAAATCCAGATTTCCAAATTGAACGCACCCACAGAGAAAAGAAACGATTTGAAATAATTTTCAAGCACTCTCGATACATTTGGCATTTAATTTTGTTAGTAAAAATACGACAGACCTCCAGTAAAATGGCTCCAGTGGGTTGCTCTGATGGAGAATCGCTGCTATATTCTCCATTATCATAGAACTTGTTGTTTTCTAGACAAACACCTGCTCCACGGTAAACTATAATTCCTGCAGACTGGATAAATAACAACCTCAGTATAGGGTGCAATTTGTGAATGTTTACAGGAGGAGACGTCTTTACTTCCCCCTTTCGTCATCAAATTCATTGGATTAGATTACGTAATATACCGAACACGACACGCAGCGAGCGTGGTGTTATAACTGATGTCCAGGCACCAAAGAATTGGGAAGAATTTTTTCCCTTTTACGGTAAGCGTTCAGAAGTTTACGAAGATCTTTATGGGAAAGTTTATTTAAGGAGGGCAGAGAAGGAATCCTAGAAGAAACGGGTGTTTATCACATCTCTTCACCATATTTGTCTGAAGCGTGATTATATCATCACACTTCCATGTCATTTTCGGTATTTTTTTTCTCTCAAAGACGCTTTCGGAACTTGCGAACTCAAACGAAACAGAGAATCCATCATCATTATTCCTTTTAATACTTTTGCAAGTTATACTTACAGAAATGCGAGAGATGATCAACATCTCCAGAAAATTAAATGTATGAACAAAACAAAACATTCAGCGAATACGGCAAATTAATAGTACAGTCGAAGCTCTCCTTTCGACCACTCTCGTAAGCGACCAGCTCAAGGTACCACAACCTTTGTGAAACCCGGTTTGAACTTTGTAATGAAAAGCTATCGCAAGTGCGACCTTTCCCGCAAGCGACTGCGACCACTTTTGGGATTCCCCAACTAACTGGAGTCTTTCTTTGTTTGTAAGCTCTAGTAATCGACTACTAAATCATCACTTTAATGAAACTGCACGCTGCACTAATGTTTCGTTGTTAAAGATATTGTACAGTGCAGTATTGTAACTGTAAGAGTCCACTTAGCCTTCGTGGCAAAGACCTCCCAGAATTATTAATGAGTTTCTGAAGCTCTCGTAAGCGATCATCCTCTATTGTTTTACCATACTTATCGCTTGCGATCGCTGGAATTTCTGTAGTGGTCGTTACGAGAACTTCAATTGTTGACTGTACTTCCATTATTGAGCTTTGTATCTAACCTGTCAAGAAAGTTATCTAAAAGCAAATAAGAATATTATTACACTTTAATATAATAATAAATGTGAATACTCTTACCTTAGCACCATGAAGTTTACTGTCTCTCATAATTATCTGTCCACTGCTCTTTACTGTCACGCCATTTGTCACGCATCTCATTTCACAGTTGTCAATTGTGACACAGCCACTATTGATGTTAATTAGTCCTTCATTATCATTTCCATCCTGCTGAAAGCTTACATTCTTGATGCTTATGTCACACGCATTGCATTCAAGCGTGAATTCATCATTGTCACTGCAACAGACTAAGATACTGTTGCGTTATTTTACCATACTGCCACTTTCTATGAAGGTTAAATACTAAAAGGATTGAATTAGACTGAGGCCTTTTTTCTGCTGTTTCTTCATGGAGTGACAAGTAACTATGTAAATAAATCATCGAAATGGAGAGTTTTCCCTCAAAGGTGGTGGGACCAAATGGTTCCAAATGTTGTGAACTGACGTCATACTGTCTTCACAGGAGGGCCATTTCACCAGAACACAAAAGACAAATCGTCTATTTTGAATGTAAATAACAACCTAGAGGACTTGTGGAGTTGTTTTTTTCTGACATATCGGAAAACGTACGGGTCAAAATGACCAATGTTTAAAAGCCTGTTTGAAGCCCCCTTAGTAGCTAAATATACATGTATACTGTTAAAAGGCTACTACCCATACTCTTACCAACAATCTCGGAAGAATTTCCTTTTCCCACAATATGAAGAGAATCTGCAAGATAGTAAGCTTTATCGAGCATATATCTTCCTGGATAAACAACAATTGTGTCTCCTTTATAATATCTATTGAGTGCCGTTCCCAAGCATTGGAAATGCTCTATCACTGTGTTGTCTGTCGAGAAGGAAAAAAAAAAACAAATTATCATCGGTAGGTGTTCAGATAAACCACTGGCAAAATTGTTGATACATCAGTACAGACGCCTCAAGTAACAAAGGGCCAGGTTGGTGTAGTGCCATTTTCCAGGCCCACCCCCGTGGGGGCCAGGGGTTATTCGCTGAAAAGGGAGAACATTGGCAAAGAAACAAGGTTTAAAATGGCATCTGTTCCTTCTCTTTTGGCCGCCAGGCATTCTTTGCGACCAAAATACACTTTTTGTACTACCAACTAGAACGAAACCAACCTGGGAACGAGGTTGAAATAAACCTTCCTGAAACTCACTATGAATTTTCAAATGCTTCTCGATGAAAGTTAGGAGTCTCATATTAAGTCTCAAAGAAAGCGATTTGACATTTGATTTAAGAAAATAAATATTTAACATGGACAAATTGTTGCCTTAGAATTAGCCACAAAAACATTTATTCTAGGTTGTTGATGGTTTCCCCAGTGGCCCGTAGTTTGATCTCCACTCTTTCTTAGACGTCAAAACAAAAAAGGGAGAATTTCATTCCACAGATTTTAGAGCAACAAATTTGATTGATTGACTGGTGCTGCTTCCTAAAGAAGTCAAAATGTTTTTCTTACTTGTTTATGCTACGCGAACATAAATAAGAGACCTCAAGAGGATAAACGTAGCATACACCTAAGTTGTGACAAACCTAAGAGAGGGCCAGGGACTCCACAGACCACCCAGCGCTACATTTAAAAAGGTGGATAAAGTGCAAGTACAATCTAGGCAAGTGTATTTACCTTGAAAGCACTTTAGCATTCCAGCTTGTAGTTTTGGAGCAACAATAAAGGTGACTGGATCATCTCCTTCTTTTCTAATGCCTCTTGGTTTCTGTCTGATCATCTTTGGTGAAACAGAGGCTAAAAGGTACCTCATCTGTGGATTTTCTATAATCTGCAGTGAATGAGCTAAAGATTCACAAAACTCAGACATCTGTGCACATTTAAGGACATCCATTTCATCAAGCTCTTGGTCAAGGTCACTTGCTCCTATTTGTTCCTGAAGCTTTTTCAGTTCTGCAAGCTTCTGTCCGTATTGCTCATAAGTATCTATAACGGCACAGAATCGCGCACACAGACAAAAAAACAATGCAGCATTAATTCAACATCTCTTGACGGTCATTGAACTGAGTGGAGTACAACTTTGGTCTGAAATCATGCGTGTGATTTCAAAATCGTATCGACTTTATTAATCAGGGAGTTTTAGCAATCAAGACGACTTTGACAACGTTAAAAAAAAAATTGGATTATTGGACAAAAAAATAATGCTGCACATGCATCTTACTTTTTGGTACATTTCGTCTTTTTCTCTCCTCAACTACGACGTGAAATTTGTTAATGCGACGTTCATATGAGAACGTGAACACACCACAAAATAGTTTCCTTTCTCGTTTTGAACGTAGATGCTGTTCTTAACAATTCAACTCAATTTGTTAACTGTGGGCTAATCGAGGTGGGCGGAATAATCGCGATGAGCTTTGAAATAACGCAAATTTACCCTTAATTAAAGATCAATGATTACTTCCTAGTAGTCTTGTAGTGGCGTTGCAGAAAGTTAAAACAGGCTAGGGATGATAACTTTGTTTAATAAAGTACGTTATGGAAATCATTTCGGCTTTGGCATCAAACGAAGAACTATGCAAATCAAGACTGACGATCTTACTGATCCATCTCAACCTTTATCGTTGAAAAGATAAGAAGAATTGATTGACACCGAAAGATTCTATAGTTCATTTTGATTTATTCTTTGGAAATTTTAAAAAAGAAAAGTTATTGAACAGCAGATGGTAAATCAGTACCGTCTGACGCACGATACGCAGCAAGGTTAGCGGAGTACCTTTGTATCTCTGTACAAGGTCCTTTGGCAGGTTTCCATCTTGTATTTCATGGTAAAGTTGAAGACGTGTTTCTAGATGTCTACTTGCAAAACAGTAATCACCATCGTCATCTGCATCCCATTCTCGCCAGATGTTGTCATAAAAGAACCTAAAATGGAACAATCATTTTTTGACCAGGCTGCCCACCTATTCTGGTCTAACCCAATATCTTGCCCCAAGTAAGAAGTTAGTGTACAGACCGCCTGCGGGTGGGAATAGAGATTGGCTGGAAAAGAGCAGGTCAGTCATGATGGGTTGAATCTACGTATCGTTACATTACCAGCCCAAATCGGACATGTTTAAGGTGGCTCGAGTGGATTTTTGGGGGGGTATACCTGACAAGTTTTATCATTAACTACGTCGCCACGAGCAAAGATATTGGAAAAAGATTACCACAACTGTATTGTATAAAGATGAAAATTTCTTATGATCTGGGTTTTATTGCAATCGTAGTCGCCATGGCAACGTAACAACGTAATTACGTTTTTTATTTATCTTTGTGTTTCTCTGTACCACGAGTTTTTTTAAGAAATCGCTTAAGGGAGTTTGTACCTACCATAATTGGCTCAATTATGGCAAAGTTTGAACAAATTCTATGAGAGCGTTTTCGAGATATTTTGAAACGAAGTTTTAAGCATCATAAAAACTGTGAAATAGCATGCTATCCACACAATTAGCTAAATTTTTAAGAAAATTATACGCTTTGGAAACGCGGCTTCATCTCATAGTGGTTTGATTCCATTGAAAACTGCGTAAAAAGAGGAGAATTGCTCCGGGCGATCTCGAGTAAGAAGAATTTTAGTAACTTGCATTCAGCTACTTTTGTTACAGGTTTTGCACATAATTTGGTCCATGCCTACAAATTTCGCATTTTTTCAAAAAACCGCTCGATAAATTTTTTATAAATTTCACAATCCCGGGATCAATTGCCAATAAATATACCCTGCAAAATTGATGGAAAAAAGACTACGAATTTTTAAGAAAATGCGTTTTTTCGTGAGAAGGACTCTTAAACGCTGACAAACGTCAACAACTAGCTAAAACTATAATTTCTATATGTTTCATTGCTCGAAATCGCGCGCATTTACAAGGCCCTAAAGCTTTTTGCTGACTTGCAAGGACCCATCTGTTATAACGATCCCCAAAATATAGGGATAAATCTCATAGTTTATTAGATATAATCGAGTAAAGTTTGCTTATCATTTTCGCATAAATTATGACCTAAATTTGGAAACCGCTGAATTTCTCGCATTGGGTCTTTGCGATTTTGGTGAAACTCTGTTCAACGCAAGGCACTAATACGCACTTTATGTAGCCGAGAAATTTTCACGAAAAAATGCCTGCAACAGCAGAATTTCGACTCAGACCCCAAAGAGGCGTGGCAATATAACCACGTGACATTTACTCCGATCGCCAAAAAATTTAATGCTGTATTGTAGATTGATCTATATGTTATCCATGCTATATGTTAGACTTACGATCAAAGTAAAGGTGGGAATACCAGAAAGCTTCAAAGTAGGATGGTACCCTCAAAAAATAACTGGCTCGAGTCACCTTAACAAAATCGGCTGCAAGAACTGTGATTTTAAACGTATTTTATGGTCAAACGGCAACTGAAGACAGGCATTCGGGAACACAAAAAGGCTGTCTCTCTGTTTGACTACAACTCCAAGGTTGTATGCCATATCGACGAGAACAATCATCAGACTGACTTTACTGATAGAATAGAGAGAATTAAGAATTACATTTAGAGCAAATGCTAAACGTCAATTTGTACCACGTGACTAAGTTGTCTCATTACTTACCGTTAACTTTTCGTTATCTCTCCACAAAAATTAGTAGTTTCACGCCATTATATTTGGACAGCTATTATCTGCACGTTTCCAATTTTGAGAGATTTTCAACTTGAACTTAACGTTCGCCTTAAAAGTGATTCTTAATCTCTCTAATCTCAAAGATGTTTGACATGTGGCCAGTTTTCATCGGCGACTTTTACTGGAAATTTGGTGGTCAACAAAAGGTCTTAACAACACTGTACCGGAGGTCTATAGACGCGCTTAAATCCCGTGATGCGTTTGAAACAATAAGCGTAACTTGGTAACGTTTTAGCCCTGCATACAAGTACTATCAATTACGATAACATGAGAAAAATAGAGTGTTTTCACATGACGTCACGGCGGGCATATTGGTGTTCCAAAACAACGAAACGGCGGCCATGTTGGTGTACCCAGAAAATCCTCTGGGAGTTGAACTCTTTTCTCATGTAAATGCATTCTTTTGTTCCAATAAATTAGAATAGATGCTGGCCACGTGAGTGAAAACGCTCTATAATTTTTCAATCAGTGACAAAGGTGGCATGGAAGCCCGGGGGGGGGGGTACTCCCATACATTACCTATACGGGATGTTCCGGCCAACGGGGTCGTGATTTTAAAGCTCCTGGTTTAGAAAGGGGTATCCATTTTAGGGGCGTTTTCTAGAACGGAGTATAATATTTCGAACGCATGAAAGCTCCAGTTTTGTAAGCAGCCATTTGAAATTATTCAAGGACAGATTGCTTTTAAAAATACGGCTCAATGCGTTACTGAAGCAAACTGTTATACTCTTGTTGCATCCTAGAACGGAGTATAAAAAATTGGCCCATTTTTAGAACGGGGTATCAGTTTTAGGGCAAATTCTAGAATGCGGTATAAAAAATTGGCCCATTTCTAGAATGGGGTATCAATTTTAGGGGAATTTTTTTTAGAACGGGGTGCCAATCTGGAGTCCCGGGCGGCACGTACCCACCCAAAAAATACCCAAGTGCCCCCCCCCCCGGGGCTTGGAAGGAAAAATTTGCATACTCCAAACACTGGAGTCGAACCTATGAATTTCAGGCAAGGGTTGTTCAAATGTTGGATCAGGGAAGAAAGTTTTCTGGTAGATAGAGCAAACCGTCCTTCCACTTTTTGGTAGGTACCTTATATATGATTATTATAGTGACAGTGTACCGTATTAAGTCATATATAGCTCTACAAGGCCTTACATAGCCCAACATAGCCATACATAGCTCTGCATAGCCAGCCATACATAGCCATTCATAGCCATATGTAGCATGTTTATGGCTATGTAGGGATATGTTTGTGGGTGTATGGCTATGTATGGCTATATAGGGCTATGCATGGCTATGTTGGGCTCCCTAGGTCGTTGTATGGCTAAGTATTACTACACTGGGCTATGTAAGGATATGTAGGGCTATAATTATACGATACACCATAATGATCATATACAAGGTACCTACCATGGAGGAGCGGAAAAAAGTGAGCGGCAGGAAAAAAAAAGTAAGCAGCAGATAAAAACTGAGGAGCAGGAAACAAAAAGTGACTGGGAAAAAGTGAGAAGCCGAGGAAAGTGAGCAGTGGACAAAAACAGAAAACAAAATAGGAGAGAAGAAATTCATGTCCCTTTAAAAACACCGTACAATAGTGATATGACCTAGGACACAGAATGACTTTCAACACGACTTTACTGTTTAGTTTCTTTCCGTTCATTATTATAGGCCTAAGCTATGGTTTCCCAGTTACTAATCAGATCCCCTCCCCCACACCCATTCTTTCTTCTTTTCCCCTACATCCTATTTTGTCTTCTTCTGGCAAAGCTAATAAAATAAAATAAAATTGATCACATGGTACAAACCTGACATGTTCAACTGCTAATGCTGTCTCATCCCATTGCCCTGACTCATCATAAACTGGGAACAACTCAATCAAAGGAACAGAATTCTTGTGACGAAGGAGATATGCATTTATACCTTCTGTGTCTATGATGCTCAGTGTGTCTGAGACCAGAGGCTCACAGATGCTAATTTCAGCTGTTAAGCTACTAAAATTAACATTTGACACCTGTCAATCAATTAAAACAGAACATTAGTTATGCTTTTTTTTACTAACTTAGTTTTTGTACCACAGGAAAGGGCATGGGAAAAATATTTTTGCATGAATTAAGGAGGCTTGCACCCAGTTTACAAGGTCTCACTCCTTCATTTGTTATGCTCCATTCGTTCATTTGTTGGCTTTAGTGCATGTACAAAAAAACATGAAACAACATATCTAACATTGAAGAAAATTTTAGAGTAGGTTTTGTTGACATCACCACTTCCATTGCAACAGAATAACAACGATGTGAAATCTTGGGAAACTGAGAATTTTCTTGAAATCCAGTAAAATCCTCCAGTGTGCTAATAGTATGGACTGAAATATAATGTTTCAAACATTTTGCATCCCAAAAAATGTCTTTTTCACCTTTTGTTTCTTTAATTATTAAAAATGATGATTTACAGTGCCGGTACAATCCAAATTTATATACCTGGCTTAAGGTGCAGTTTATTTCTTTCAAGATAAAAGATATATTTGCTCATGAAAGCACAAAAAGGTGTCATCTTTGGTTTTAAGGCAACAGTTTAAAAATTACTCTATAATTTAAAAAAAAAATAGGTTTTTTGAGAGCTTAATCATTGCTTAGCATTTTAGTGAAATTTGAAAGCCATGGAAAATTTCAACATTACAGAAATAGTATCGAATTCATGGTGAATCTTTGTGCCTGGCTTTGTAAAGGCCATTGCTTGCTAGTTTCCCTACATTTGAATGCAGAATGCCAGACCACACGACTTCCGGTGCCCAATTTGCCGCTGTGCCATTCATCAAGCCAGTTGTTTAACTTGTGTGCGCCATTGTCAACTGATGTTCCTGTTCTGTTGCTAAATCAGCCTAGTATTGCCATCAAGCACCATTGTTATCAATCTCCAGCATTTTACTAACTTTGGCATGTTTTTTTTTATTTCTGA
>NC_133202.1:20151641-20174141 GCF_958299795.1 Porites lutea
TGAGGGGGATGTCCGTATCACTAGGGACGCCAAAAAAACGGGGATGCCCATATCACTGTTACATCGGGTCCAATCGTAGATGACGCCCTGGAACAGGCTGGGGGCGGGGGGGGCAGGGGTTGGTTAGGGGTAGGGAGGGGGACTGGTGTTGGCGCGGTGCTAACTCCCGCAAAATGCAGCATGCTTCCTGCTTCCTGAAACCTTAATTAAATTACCCAATTTCAACTAAAAACACAAGATATAACTCGATATAACTCGATACCAAGGTTTTAGACAATACCAAGAGCTATAATGGTATCATTATGGTTCTTGACAATACCGAGTAAAAGACCACACCCTTAGGCGTCAGCGCTACACTCACCTAAAGTAAAGACAAAGCACGACAATGTTTGTTTGGAGTCTAAAAGCGAACTAGTGCATCTAACTCATAGAAAAAAATTTGAAGTTACAGAGTGGTATAAAAAGGTCTCGTCATGAAAGATTTTTTTCATACGGTGGTTAAAAGAACAAAACATCAACGAAACCCTTCACCAAAAGAGCTTGTACGTACTGCGACACGCATGTCTAGTGCAAGGATGTGAAACACGATTGATTCAGGGTTCGTGTAAACAGACAGCTTATTCGGTTTTAAAGAACCTTCTTGAAAGAAGTGTGAAGTACAGTAAAGACCCGCCACTACGGAACCTGGGTTTTAAGAACCTGTTAAGATTAAATTTGCCAGTTACGCTCCCGATCTCTCTAGAACCGGTTTAGCCTAAAATGATCTAAAATCTATAAAAAAAATCTGTACGGATAAGTCAACATTCAGGATCCTCTTTAGAGACATAAGTGCCTTATTACTCCAACAGCAATTGTTATGGTATACGGGTTTTAACTAAGGAATGAGCTGAATACCACTAAATACTCTTAGCTCCAATGTTTTTTTCTTCAGAAGATAATAAGCTATTAAGAACCTAAATAACCTAAATTTGTGCTAATTACCATTTAAGAAAGCCTGTTTAGGCAAACTGGGGAAAAAACAGGTTGCTAGTCGGGGGCTTTTACTGTATTAAAAAGTAGGGTTTTGAAACAGACAAACAAACAAACGCAGGAACTAAACCAATGTTTTTGGACAAAACAAACGTATTCTCGCCCAATGTTAGGCTTTGGACAAAGTTATCAAGCCAACCACCAGGTTTTAACCCATTTACCGGCCTTACCCGTTTAAAGACTTGCCCCCCAGCAACGATTTTCAAGATCGGCAATGAAAGTATACAACATAGCCACAATTTGTTTGAACATTTAAAATCAGTTTGGGATATGCGGGTTCTTGATTCTTAAATAGCTCTAAGAAGGTTCATCTTGCTATTAAAGGTTCGCACTGAATAAAATATTTAAGCAAACGTCACAACGATGACAGAGATATAATTTGATGAAAGAGAAGACTCTTCCGAGGACTTAGTAGTTCAAAATATTTCTGCGTTTCTGATTGGCTTAATAAAATAATTACAATTCGCAACAGGACGTAGTTGCCGCCGAAATTGAGTGGACCAACCTGCAACCCGTATTACTAAATGCGTCGCTATTACAAAATGCTGCAGGACACAAAGATCTTTCTTGTGTTTTGAGTTCCCCACTCAAACCCCAGTGATATGGATATCCCCTTCTCAAAGGCATCACTAGATATATTCTTTCCTCTGTTCACCACAAGAAAAACAAATTCACCACATAATATTTCTGTCAAGAAAGAATTCCTTCACAGTTATTTATTACTATTATTATTTGTTTCTCTCATCTAGGATATTTATCTAGGTCAGGTAATACACTGCTTAAGTTTTTGTCCACATATTCCATTATAACTGTACTTCCATTCAACAGAGGCTCGTCATCATGTGCTAGCAAATACTCCAAAGTATCTTGCAAAGTCAGCAATTCACCAGTGTTTCGATTAATTAATCGCAACTTCTAAAAAAAAACAAGAAAAAATAAAATAAAGTTAGTCATTGACAATTTTACCATAATCAGCACTTTCGTGATGTAATACTTTTAGCTTCCGATTTTATCGCGAAGCCACTATAGTCTTCTCGGAGATTTTTGTCAGAGTCACGTTAGGTTCGCACTACTAAGATATGAGTGAAATAGGGCCGTTTCAAACACGCATGTATCTGATGTATTGCTCCCCTGGAAGTGGGACGAACGTTTGAACTCATTTAAACGTGTTCCAGCATAATCCGAAATCATCCGATACTGTAGAGCAAGGCCAGGATTTAAACGGATCCAATACGTTACATCCAACTATGTTGGATGGAGTTAGACAAAGATGTCAATGTAAGATGAGTTATATACTGATATAACCAAATATCAATAAATGCAATAAATTTTGAAAGCTTTGTTTTGTTATGAAGTATGTTAAACGACCGTTAAGTCTCTTTTACCACGTTCAAAATCAGTGCGTATTTTCGGCAAAAAAAATCTCCATAACTTCCGGTACTAAGTCTCACCAGGCGTAGCTGCCTTTAAGCCATTAAGCCCGGGCTTAACAAGAATTTGAGGCAAAAAGTAAGTGCAGGTTATCACGTCTTCATTAAGTAGTTTATCAATAACATTTAGTTCTCGATCGAGCTAAAAATGGAAAATTCTAGAGCCAAAAGTCTGCGGTTGGCAATACTGCAATTGTTGTCCGCAGAGAGCAGTTTACATTTTCCGTTCTTAATCTCCACCTAAATTTCTTGAAGTTACATTGTTCCGTTATCTCGCTGTTTCGCTATCTATGAGCAGTTCTCACTCAGGCCCCGCCGATTAGGAAGCCTAGTCCAGGCCCGGCTCTACTTCTTTTTCTACTCACTAACTGAATTTATAGTTTCATGACAAGTTTACAGAGACGTTTGTGAAGCCAAAGATCACTCAGTACCAACAGGAGGGTAAAAACGAACAAACGATCCACGATGCTAACAGATTGGCTATCATCCTTAGCCCTCTTGCACGCGCCTAAAGAGATGCTCATTGACTGCGAAAGAGTACTCTGAGATTTTCGTACAAAAAATGAAAAAAAACTTGCATTTAGTGACGGTTAGTAGACAATTAACGCTGACGCTCAGATTTTCCTCCCAGAGCTTATTATGGCATTCATTTTCGGAAAACGGCTCGTTCAGTGGTATTTCATTTTTGTCTAATGTTATATAAAAAATGTGCACTCAGTACAGGGTCAACGATAAATTTTGCAAGTTACTATTCGCGCGCGACTTTGGCAAAAAAGTTGATATCAGGAAAATTAGTGTTCTGAATCATTTTAAGCAAGCTCTAAAGGAACACCTATTTTAGTTGAAAATGCCTTTTACCGATGCACTTTACATTTTTGTTCTTTATACGTCTGGATTGTAGTATTTCTAATTATTATTACCTTGGTCAGTTCTTTAGTTTATTTTAATGTCTTCAAACGCGCATTTCAAAACGTATGTTAAATTTTTGCCATACAAACAAATATCAGTACATGTAATCATAATCATCATCATCATCATCATTTTATTCTTATCATTGTTGATTTCTTCTTATTATTATTATCATTGTTATTATTGTTATTGTTATTATTATCACTATTACTATTATTATTATTCCTTTTAACATCCTGGGCTTAAACGGAAAACTGCCTGGCTAGGCCCCTGCGGCCATTGTTTATGGCACCATCTACATTCAAACGAAAAACATATTTATACATTGCACTTAAAAGCCTTCTTCCCATAACACACCAGAGATAATCCCTCCTCTCATACTAGGTATTCACCATCAGAGAACAGGTACATTGTGGAACAGTATCTTTGTCTATTCGGCTTATACCTCAAAACGATTAACCTCTAAATTTTTATCCTTTTTAAGCCAAAGTACACGTAAACCTCATCCCCGTTTTGAAATCCGCCCAAAACCGTTGTAAAGACATCTTCAACATCTTCGGAAACACAATTGCAACTCAGAAGAGACGCACGTCTTTAGACCTTCAGCACACAAAAAGAGTAAGTGGAAAGGCAAAACTGTGTCGTTAAAAATCATGGTTTCCTTCAGTAACACATTCTTCGGCTAACGCTATTGATAAACGCTGGGACAAACATTAAGAAAACTGGCATAACCTCGTTCAAACAACTGACAGCAAAAAAAAGCAAAGCACACCTTACCTTCTCTGTTACATTTACATTATTTTCATTCTTTAGCTTGGCAGCCACAGCAATCTTATCAATGATCTTGCCAATGGTCCAATACTGACGGAGAACAGTAAGCACGGTCAGTTTTAATAGAATTAAGACTTTCGAAGAAAAATGATAACGGCTTGCCATTGTAAATTTTATATTTTGAAGAAAAAACCTGTTTTCTGAAAACTATGAGCAGAGACTAAGGCCTAGAATTTTATATTCTATAAATAAAAATTTGAAATGTAATAGCAGAGCTCTCACGCGCGAAGCGCGCGCAGCGGAGCACCATGGGTAAGAAAATATGGTAAACTACCCATCCGAGAAAATTTGGTAATCACGTGACCGTACACCGACCGCCTGCCCGCCCGTTCGTCCGCACCACAGGCATACCAATGTAAAATAATTCAATCAACAGGTCTGGCAACCCAAATGCAACTCAAGGTTTTATTTGGAAAGAAATCGCATGGCCGTCTGGATTTTTAGAAAGAAAAAACAACAACAAAGTCGTGTCTTTTTCGACGTTATTTTTGATGTTTACACTCACGTGGATAACAGAGAAAGAGCTAAAGCGAGTGATTGAAAACAAAAGAGACGAATTTTTTAGGAAGAAAAACATGAAAATTCAAAGCGGCTGTGAGACAATGAGAAATGCTAGCGGCCAGCAAGGTAAAAATAAGCGGCAGTGAAAAATAAAAGCGAACATGAACACAGGAGACAAAATAGTGGGTAAGCTCATACGACAATTCCTCCATAAAAATAACGTGTAACTAGGATGTATGACGTTTTAGTCCTACAAAACAGCGTTGTAGTTGCGCAAAACAACGGCAGAGAAAGACAAAAAGCGTGCTGCACGTGCAAATGTTTTTTTTTTTTTGCTAATTAGAAAAAAAAGTGTGCTGCGCGTGCAATTTGGTTTTTTTGCTAATTAGATCTATTGATCTTGATGCCATTTTCATTGCCCTCCCCGTTTAGCATTACACGATTTAATTTTTTTTGTTTACAATTATTATTAACCAGAGCTTCGCTTTTAGCCCTGGCTAAATCTATATATTAAAACCGAACTAACCAATCAAATTGCTTCAATGCGATGAAAAAGACATGCCATGACAGAGGAAACAAACTGAACATTATTTATTACGTCCTTTCTAATAAGAAGTGCGTTGAGCAATAGACTCAAACAGAATAATGAAATTCCAAATTTCGTACTTTCGAATTGGCGTTAACCAGTCAAAAGGAAGCCATTGTAAATCACCGCACGGTTCCGTTATTATTTTAGCCCATTCTCTCTTGATATCAGGTGCTTACCTTTGAGAAAAACATGGGCTGTTCTCTTTCTTTGTTACCCAATGGCATTAAAACTCTGAGATAAACACGTTCATCCTGGAAATTAAGGAAAGAACTGTCTGTAATATTCCCGAGTTCACTATTCAAACAGTTACAGCATGTACTGGCCTAATAGAGGAGACAAATAGCCAACAGCTTAACATCACCACCTAAGGACGCGATCATCTGAACTGAGAAGGGGTTTTAATAACATGATCTCGGCACCAGTTTATCAAAAACCTTGGTTGGTGATCTGGCGGCTGGAGTTTGATCTCACGGCCTCTCACTCTCAGCAGCCTGGCACTCGGACAACTGAGCTAACTGGATGGCGGTCTCAGATTCATGAAAAGTAAACAAAGCTCAGTTTGGATTCACCTCTGACTTAAGAATACTCTAGACGTTAAGACTATGTAACTTTCATCGAAGTCTCTATTCAAGGAAGTTCATAACAAAGTTATGTCAACAACCGCCAATCATTGAAAGATCACTGGAATGAGTTTTTCAGTGTTTCTTGGTGTTGTGTTATAGAAGCTGCGTAGAGTGAAACCCTTTATTGATTTTGATAGTAAACTTATTTCACAGACCTGCGGGACTGAAGGATCTCCAATTGCTTTCATCTTGATCTTCATCAATGCCACCTTAGCCGCCCGTCGTTCATTTCGCATTCCACCTGGCCCTAAAAACCACGGACAGCATAACATGAAGTAAGATATTTGATATGAGTAAATTGATTCTATATAAAAGTAGCGTAACGTATAAAATATGTGAAAATGAATTAATCAGCATGTCACAATCAGAAACAAAATTGTTGAGACACTGTCCTCAAATAGTGTAACTTCGGAGAACAAAGCAATCCAAATCCCTCACCCCCCCCCCCCTCCCCCCTTCATTCAAAGCTGGGGTGTTTGTTGTTTTTTATAGGTAACTTGAACAGTGGAGGGGATGGGGGAGGGAAAACTTCATTTCCCCTTCTGAAAGTCGCCAAAACATCAGAAAGACCCCTTAAGATAGAGTGTCTCAATTTTAGTCTCAATTAATTTTGTCACCATTTATAGCCAGCAGCATCACTACTAGGTCATTTACCTAATAAGTGCTGATTGCAAAACCAGTACCTTTCTTTTCTTTATTAAGTTCTTTACCTAAAGGGTTAGAAAAATAAGCATGACATTACAGTATGAAAAATGAAACACATAGAAAATCAATGTTTTCTAATTTATTTGGATTAATGTGGTTGGGGCCTCAGATGCCATCAGCTTTTTCAGCATCTAGGCAAAGAAGACACTGAGTTCAATAGCTTCAACAAGCACCAATTATCATATTCCCAGAGGTCAGCTTCAGACTTCACACTAACCAAATGGATGCCCACAGACAAGCAGGAAGCACAACATCCAATCAGTATAGGACCGAGGAGGGGACAAGAAAAAATTAATAACACCGATAAAGTATTGATTACCATGGACGCTGAAATGCACTCATGACTAACATCCATGCTGCCACTGTACCACTAATAATTCCATGTTACTTATCCCTATAATTATTACTTGATGAACTGAAAGTAGAACTTGTGTTTCACATAAGTACATGTTCTCACAAATAGCATTACTTCTCAACCAGACAAACTATCATCCCTACCAACCATCTAGCAAAGTCAAAGGGATTTTATTCACAAGGATGACACAACAGCCCATTGGCCGATCCAGGGGAGGGGGCAAGGGGGCCCAGGCTAGTTTTTTTTGAGAGTGCCCCCCCCCCCCTTATCTCTGGGTCTGGATGACCGGCACCTCCCCCCCCCCCCCCCTCTCATCTGAAGGATTGGATCTGCCACTGCAGCCTATGAGGAGATCAAGACCCAGGTAAATGTATTCCAAATACACTGCAGACATTTCACTTCACTAAAATAAGAATCTACTCCACAAAATGTCAAATTTTGTGCCTGTGTTACCCTCTCTCATTTTTTTTTCTATTACAATATTCACTATAGGCATAAACATTCACCAATAATTTCCTTTATTCTGTCCTCTGGTTTTATCCTTGCCTGCTTATCAGGAAGAGCTGAGCATTTATGGTCAGTTTGATGTCTGTGCCTGTGGTAGAACAAAAACATTATTAGTAAATTGTATCAGTTGGCACCTAAGTATGATCATGAACCATTATAAATAATTTAATGATGGTCAACATCCATTCATTTATTTTCATTTATTTCCATTCATTCATTTATCCATTCATTTATTATGACATAATAATATGATCTTGACATAATATTTTATTTTAAAAACTAAAAACTGAAAAAACTTACTACACATTTGTTAGTATGCAAAATGAAGCTTTGAGATACATATTGTAACAGTCAAACTTTGTATAGTTGTAAGCTAAAGAAGCTATCAGCAACAACCGGTTAACAGTAGTGATTTAGTGATTATTCATGTGAAAACCTAGCTGTCACAGCTAGGTTGGTGTTCAGATACTAAGCAAAAAAATTGTGGCTTAAGCCTTTGAAGCAGATGGTCAAACTTGAGTCACGAAAATTTCCTGGCAGCTAGCTGTTTCATGCAGTGATAACACCAGCTCAAAGACAAAAAAATGACAATTATGACAAAAAAGAATGCAATTACCTTACACAGTAATTATTATGACAGTGTTCACACAACACAGGCACCAAGTCACAACTTCTGCAGTCTTCAATAGCACACTCCTGGTACTCTGATGACAAAGCCCCACATTTTGCCATATTTCCCTTTCAACAAGTATTGAAACACATGTTGTGCATTTTTCACAAATATAAGTTTTTCATAAAATATGGTCAAAGATACCAGTAAATAATACAATGCTTTCTTATACCCCTTCTTGACAAGAACTTTTATTTATTTATCTACAATGCAACAGTGACTGTTGTAATTACATACCGGTATACCCAAAAAGCTTACAGAATACTTTATTTCATGTCGGGCTATGGCCTGTCAGGGAGAACACCCTGGTTCAACAAGAAAAACTACAAGAGAATAATACACAAAGGTGAGATGGCATACTGTCCATTGTAATTATTATTTACCTGATCTTCCTGGTCATTACTGGTGCAGCTGTGTGATGTCTTTGCTCGATGATCCTTACTGCAAAATCAAGTGACATGAACTGATGTCAAGTCCTGATTATACAAGATATAAGGATTTTCTAACTTGATGGAAATGTATGTGTCCATAGATTTGATGAATATCAGCGAATAAACACAAGAAAAAAGAAAGCCCACTTAACTGGGGAGGAAAGATATTAAATAAAAGAGTATTCACATTTCTTACTTCTTGCACAAGAGACAGCATTAAATTTTGCCTGTTTCTGATACAATGAATTCAAGCTGTTCAAGACTGCTATTTAAAGGAAAATATTTCTTACGAGAAAAGTAGTATGATTAAAATGCCTTTGGTAGGCAAACTAGAAGCAATGCACAGGAAAAATTTAATGTGGTGAAAGTGCGGCAGGTATTTTTTACAGGTCACATTCCACAGGTCAGAATACAGGTCACCATGCTCCAGTATCAGTGTTACCAGTTTTCTCTAAATTCCTAGAGAGAATCGTCTACAATCGCCTCATTAATTTTTTAAATAAACATGATATTCTTTCCCGGAATCAGTATGGATTCAGAAAAAATTATTCTACTGCACATGCTTTAATCCAACTGTATGACAAGATCTCAAATGCACTTGATAATAAAAGGGTAACTTTAGGCCTATTCATTGACTTATCTAAGGCCTTTGATACAGTAAATCGGGAAATTTTGCTCGACAAATTAGAACATTATGGAGTACATGGTATTGCTTTACAATGGTTTAAAAGTTATCTTTCTTGTCAAAAACAATTTGTGCAATATGATGATTACAACTCTTCATCATTAGATATCACTTGTGGAGTCCCTCAGGGGATCTATCTTAGGTCCCCTGTTATTCTTAGTATATATAAATGATCTATGTAATGTGTCAAAGGTCTTAGAGCTGATACTATTTGCTGATGACACTAATATCTTCTATTCGCATACTGATGCTTCCTATCTTATGGAAGTTGTAAATTTAGAATTGAAAAAGATAACGTGTTAGTTTTATACAAATAAGCTATCTATTAATGTTAAGAAATTTAGTTTTATCATATTCAGACCGAGACAAAACAGGCAAACACTTGATCTAGCTTTTAATATTAGTAATTATTTGATTGATCATGTTAAGGAAGCTACTTTTCTTGGTGTAATTTTGGATGAACATTTAACATGGAAATCACATATACATAATGTTGCTCGGAAAGTGTCTTAAGTCATAGGTATAATTTATAAATCAAGTTTTTGCCTTAATAATTCCTCCTTACAGATGCTTTATTTTAGCCTTATCTACCCATACTTATTCTACTGCGTGAGCGTCTGGGCACCTACCCATCAAGCCTCAGAGGATTAATCACACTTCAAAAACGGGTCGTAAGAATAATGTCGAGGAATGCTTTCGAGTTCACACTGACCCCTTATTTAAAAATTTAACAATTCTGAATCTTGAGAGTATCTACAAACTTCAAATAGGAAATTTATGTATCAATACAGATCTGGCTTACTTCCTTATAGCTTCAATAACATGTTTTTGGTGACATGCCAGGTGCATTCTTATGGCACTAGAAGTTTGGAGCATTTTTATTTACCACAATGCAGGACTAATATAAGAAAGTTCTCCATCAGTTTCCAAGGTCCTAAATTTTTTAACTCTCTTAGTTTTGAAATTCGAAATGCAACAAGTACCACTTCCTTTTGCTGTAAGCTGAAAGCATTCCTCTTATCATAAATAGTAATTTATATATATATATATATGTATTTTTTTTTCTTCCTTTGCTCTTTTATTTTCTTTTTGTTGTTTTTCTTTTTGTCATTTCGCTTTTTTTAGCCTAGAACTATGATTAGTACGACTATCTAATGTACTTATTTTAAGATTTACTGTAGCTCTGCCATTGATTTTCCCATGTGTAATTATGATAATATTTTGTTCTAATTATCTAACTGAGGGAGCCCATTCCTTATAAGCCCGGTGGCTTCTCTTGGGCTTCCTCGCCATGAGAGTTTAAGTAATTAGATGTTATTTGAGTTGTACAAATTTTGGCAAACAAAACAATAAACAATAAACAGATAAATAAGTAAGACCAGAAGTGTCACCTAATCCCAATCTTTATCCAAAATGTTGTTTTTGACCACGGGAGAAATTACTTGGTTTACTTAACTATCAATAAAACAGTGACCTGTAATCATGACCCGTGGAATGTGACCTGTTAAAGAAACCTCTCTGCGCACGTGGTTGCTCCAAGTCATTGTGCATTTTCAAATACAAAGGAAAAATTTGCTAAACGTTCTGCAAAAATGAAGAACAGCTCCCCCAAAAATCAGTCAGCCATCTGTTGGTAGACAACCAGCAGCTGTTCACTGACTGTTGCCCAACAGTTCACCGATAGACTACTAACAGCTTTCCGACAGTTCACGGACAGGCCTCTCCAACAGACCAACAGATTTTTTTGGGAGCTGTTCTTCAGTTTTACCAAACTTTCAAGTTAGAGCGGTTTTCACTTGACTGTCGAAAGTAATTGAGGAATTGGTTTGGTTTTGGTTTTACTACGCCCTTTGGTTGGCTAGTGTATTTACTTTGGTTTTGGTTTTACGACAGTCAAGTGAAAACCGCTCTAATGTCTTGTTGTACATAAAGGCCCCACAACAGGCTTATAATAACAGATCAGAACAACCTCTGCCACCCTTTTCTTAACATTTTGTCATTTGGTGAGTTAAAGAGGATGGTCCAGTGTGGTCCTATCAAGGTCTTCTTTAGTAGTTGAAAGAGTTGAAAATACATTTAAAAAGCTTAAATATAAAAACATCTGATAATGTTTCAAGATGATTTAGTAATTGATAATTATCGATTCTTCGCAACTTTTTTAACTCTTTATATTGATCGATTACCAATTTAATTAATCAATTATAATCGAAAGTTATCGATTATTGATTTTTATCGATTGGACAGCCGGGCAGGAGGGGGTCATAACTTACCAATAGGTGCGATTGCAGCCATTGCATACAAATGGTAGAAAATCTACAGGTTATAATCCAGTCGTAAAAATAAGGTTAAGGCTAACACAGCAGAGAGCAGCTGCAGAATTCTCACTGAAATGAAAACAGAAATTTCAATACCGAGCTGCCCACAGGACTCTTCTTCGCAATGAGAACCAAGCGAAGGAAACTCCGCCATTTTGAAATCTTGAAAGCTTGGGAACCTCGCACGGTAGAGCCCAAGCTCTCTCGACGTCACCGTAGCGTCAAAACGGGTAGTACTTGGTGTAAGACTGCCCAAAATGTCCCGGGCCACCGCCCATACTGTTAGTACTGTAGTAGTACCTATGGTACCAGCAGGAGCTGTGTAGTACCTGTGGTAGCTGTAGTACCTGTAGTAGCTGTAGTAGCTGTTGTAGTACCTGTAGTAACTGTAGTACGTGTAGTACCTGTAGTAGCTGTAGTAGCCCTGTAGTACCTGTAGTAGCCGAAGTACCTGTAGTACCTGTAGTAGCTGTAGTACCTGTAGTAGCTGTAGTAGCCGTAGTAGCTGTAGTACGTGTAGTACCTGTAGTAGCTGTAGTAGTAGTTGTAGTACCTGTAGTAGCTGTAGTAGCTGTAGTACGTGTAGTACGTGTAGTAGCTGTAGTAGCTGTAGTAGCTGTAGCACCTGTAGTAGCTGTAGTACCTGTAGTACCTGTAGTACCTGTAGTACCTGTACTACCTGTACTACCTGTGGTACCTGTAGTACGTGTAGTAGCCGTAGTACCTGTAGTAGCTGTAGTAGCTGTAGTACCTGTAGTAGCTGAAGTAGCTGTAGTAGCTGTTGTAGCTGTAGTAGCTGTAGTACTGGTAGTAGCTGTAGTAGCTGTAGTAGCCCTGTAGTACCTGTAGTAGCCGTAGTAGCTGTAGTACCTGTAGTACCTGTAGTAGCTGTAGTAGTAGTTGTAGTACCTGTAGTAGCTGTAGTAGCTGTAGTACTTGTAGTACCTGTAGTGCCTGTAGTAGCTGTAGTACCTGCAGTAGCTGTAGTACATGTAGTAGCTGTAGTAGGTGTAGTAGCTGTAGTAGCTGTAGTACGTGTAGTACGTGTAGTACCTGTAGTAGCTGTAGTAGCTGTAGTACCTGTAGTAGCTGTAGTAGCTGTAGTACCTATAGTACCTGTAGTAGCCGTAGTAGCTGTAGTACCTGTAGTACCCGTAGTAGCTGTAGTAGTTGTAGTACCTGTAGTAGCTGTAGTAGTTGTAGTAGTTGTAGTACCTGTAGTAGCTGTAGTACCTGTAGTAGCTGTAGTAGTTGTAGTAGTTGTAGTACCTGTAGTAGCTGTAGTAGCTGTAGTACGTGTAGTAGCCGTAGTACCTGTAGTAGCTGTAGTACCTATAGTACCTATAGTACCTGTAGTACCTGTAGTAGGTGTAGTAGGTGTAGTACCTGTAGTATCTGTAGTGTCTGTAGTAGGTGTAGTACTGTAGTAGGTGTAGTAGCTGTAGTACCTGTAGTACCTGTAGTACCTATAGTACCTGTAGTAGGTGTAGTAGGTGTAGTAGATGTAGTACCTATAGAAGCTGTAGTTGCTGTAGTAGGTGTAGTATCAGTAGTATCTGTAGTAGGTGTAGTACCTGTAGCATGTGTACTACCTGTAGTATCTGTAGTATTTGTAGTACGTGTGGTAGGTGTAGTATAGTAATAGTTTTGCATGACCGCATCATTGTACAGTATTGCAAAAGCATACCTAGTACAATCGAAATATAAAACAAACAACACCAATAATGAACCAAAAAAAAAACTGCATTACTAACATTGAATCATGTATTTTCATACAGGAGGAAATAAACTCCATAACTAACTCGTTTACATCATGGTTCTTCGAATCCTTTATCAGTTTCATGCTTTCTGGAGATGATTTCTTGTCAAAGTCCGGTGTTATTCGATTGATTTGATTAATGAATGCCTGTCTCTGTACTGTGTTGTTCCTTTTTTTCTGGTAGAAGAAATGAATCTTATCGTCTACCTGATCTATGTTCTCTTGACAAATGATCTATTTGGTATCGACCTTGTACAATCAGAAGTTTGTGATTACTTATTTTAAACTTAACCAAAATGTTGTCATTCATCATAATGTCTTACCTGGTAGAGATAATCAGTTGTAGAATATTCATCTTTAAAAGTTTTATAAAATTCAAATTTTTTTTAATTTTCAAGACTGTGTCGCAAAAAAGATACCGGATATTTCTCTCTCATTTCTGTGGTATATCGTCCAATTTTATCATTATCTAAAGATTCTGTATCTAAACTGATGAGATTGTATTGTTCAAACATGTTTATGAATTTGCAATAATATCCGGAATTATTCATAGAATGTAGATTCTTTGACATAAGGAAAGACTGTTTGACTATAGAGTCCTTATCGTTGGTGGTTCGATAAACAAAATAGTTCATAATGTTTTGATTTCTCGGGATAAGCAGCGGCAATCTACCAAGTTCAGCTCGGCAAGCTATGTTAGAGGCCTTATTGTTTACTTGTAAATAACGTTTAAAGAATTTGAGGGGATTTTTTTTCTATTGGGGAACTATATATCCCACTTTTACAATCTTGCTCGGTGCACATCCCCCTTACCTTACCTTACCTTACCTTACCTTACCCTTACCTTACCCCTTAACATGGGGGATATCCAGTGAATATGATTGTGTCAAGAATTTGGGATGCGGTATGAAGATTAACTTTATTAAGAACTGTCGTGTCTGCTTCCGAATACTAGAAAACGGCTGAAGGGCCTTCTCTTTTATATTAGTTATCATTGTCGATTTAAGGTGGCTTATAACAGTTTTCCGATAACACCATTGTCTTTTCAAACTTGGACATTTTTTACAACTAAAGGCATTCACTGGACGGAATTGATGTAATTAAGCTTGTAAAAACATTTTTAATGCGTAGTATAACGCGAAATATAGTGGTTAAGCACCCAAAAACAGGACTGGAAACTAGATCTGGGCTGGATCAGAAGGCAATGTAATAAGATGACAAGACACCCAAGACACAAGCAATGCCAAAAATTCAGAGGATAGTCGCAGCGCAGCGCTGGACTTTCTCTACTTCATCAATCGCTAACAGAGGTGTAGCGCTCAATTAAACTTGCTGAATGGAGAGCTCGCCTTCAGTTTGAACACGTAATAGTCTCTACATGAGTCAATCAGGTGGGTATAGAGCGGGCAAGCCAATATTCCTATTGTATAAGAGAGACGCCCACTACATATGGAGGAACTCACTTATTTTGTTTGCAGGAACTTACTTTTTTAACTGGTTATAATAATGGGTGATGTCATGAACGAATATTGTAGGAGCTGCACGGAAGGTCTTTCATAATTGGTTGCGGGAAACAAAGATATGTCATTCTTTTGGGTCAGGGTTAGGCACCACTGGACCCTCTTGAACTACATCCTTGCGCATGTTAATACTAGGGAATCCACCAACAGGGCTTGTCTTTCAACATAGTACACCACTCTAGCCGAACAATACTACCAAGTGTGGAATAGCAGAACTTTTATAGCCCGAAAGTGCCTCAAATCTCAACCAATAGATACAGTTGTACCATAATATACCTAAGGATCAAAGGCTTTGATATAGGCAGGGAAAAGTGATTTAAAGGTGGCTTCGTTAACGTCTTTTATTATGGTGTGATTTCTTATTCTTACATTTCTTCACCTTTGGTCGAGTTAACGTACTTCTTCATACCTAAAGCTTCATCGTGAGTATTAGGCGGTTCTGGGCGAAAGGGGGAAGAGATAAGGTTGCGAAGGCCTGATACTCAGTCTACGTCTGCTTAATTATATACTGGTCTGTCAACATACAAGAACAACAACAACAATAAGCTTTATTTTCACAGCCATAAAACGTCTCAGCTTAAACAGAACTCCATCAGTCAGAAACAGAGCTAAACAGAAACAGAAACTCCAAACTTTTCATTCAAAACGTTTTTATCACCTAGAAAGCCAGTTCAACAGTTTCCGGACTCGCTTTACAGTGCCGTGATGTCACCTAGTAAAGGGTTAAAGCCTCAGGGGCACCCAACGACTGTCTCCTTTAAAGTATGTTGGAAACACTTTTTACGCTGTCCACAGTTTTCTTTTCTGCACCCTAGAAATGCATTCTAAGCGGCACTACAAAATTGTTATCGTTTAGGTCATTAGAGATTTCCACAAGCAGGCAACTTTTTGGCAACTTGTCGTACTTGGAACAACTTCTTTCCTTTATTGCAACTATTGGCTTTTTGATTAAGATTTCTCTAGAACTTTATCATCTAATTCTGTGATATCGGAGCAGCTCTTAGTGTTTAAATTAGCCTTTGTTCCATATTTCACAATGTTTTGTAGACAATTTGCGAATTACCAGTAAAAAAAGGAGACAAATACTCCTCCCCTGAGGCATATGAAGGGCGCAAGATAAGTCAGCAGTTTTTACAGAACATTGTAAATGATTGACGCAGATTGTCACTCGACTGACTCGAGTATCTCGGGTGAAGAAAGTCATTAAGGAATTTTTTTGGCTCATTACATTTCTTTCGTGATTTTAACTCCCGAAAAAGTTATTAAGCAACGCTGGTTGCGCTGAAAAAATTGCACGAAAATGCTAAGAAATCTTACTTTTGTTTGTACAATTTGCATATTTTCATAACTTCAGACCAAACAAAGATTTTGTTTTTCGAGCAACCTTTTGAGTAAGTTTTGTTGCAATAAGCAACTTTTGATTGTTTTTGGCAACTTTTGAGCATTTGTTTGAGAAATAATGTGAAACTTTTTGGAAAATCTCGAGCAACTTATGGAAAGCCCTCCCGGTCTGACCGGTCATCCTAGAGGAACTTAAGTCAGTTTTCACAATTACAAAGGTTTCAGTGTTACTTTTGCGAAAATTTTAGTTGCAATTTAACGATTTACGCAAGTGAGGATTTTTCTGGTTACCACTCCCCATCACATTTTAGAATCCAAAAAAACCTTTAGGTGACCATTTTTTAAAGAAAAATATTGTAACCTGGGAACTGATTTTGAAACATTAAAAATCAGAATTCGTAGGGAATATATTAGGTATAAAGCATCGAAAATTGTAAATGAATGGAAGGTCCATCTAGGAATTTTTAGTCTTCCTCAAGCAAAAGAAAATTCTTGGCAATATTTGCTTCTCCGAACAGATATTTAGCAGAAAATTGTCTTTGGGTGCCCCTAATAGCCTAGCCGGGTCAATTTTGTGCAATTGAGCATGGGACACCACAGTCGTAAGAACAAGATAGGCCGCGTAAAAATATAAAAGCTAGAAAATATTCCTATAGATCACTAACTTCATCAAATGTGTGTGAACCTTGATGTTCCTTTCATAAGCTTGTGCAAATCGTCTTTTGTACTTTGTAGAAGGTTCCATTTAGGACTCACATACCTACGTTTATATTCTATATATTGTCTCGCCCATTAGTTTATATCAATCCCTTTGAGTATGACTCGGTTTCACTGCCTTACGCCTAATAATTATCCAAGTTTGGTCGATTAACTAAAGTGAGACTAGTCGATATAAATGCTTGGAAAATTTGCTGGAGGGTAGAAAGGAATCTTTACAATTCCTTACACCATTGGACGCCCCTACTAAGGCTGCTACAGCTACTCCAGATACCACAGCTACTACAACTGCTACAGGTACTACAGGTACTACGGGTACTACACCTATTAAACCTACTACAACTACTACACCTACTACACGTACTACAGATACTACAGGTACTACAGGTACTACACCTACTACAGCTACTACAGCTACTACACCTTCTACAGATACTACAGCTACTACAGCTACTACACCTGCTACAGGTACTACACCTGCTACAGGTACTACACCTACTACAAGTACTACACGTACTACAGCTACTACAGGTACTACAGCTACTACACCTACTACAGCTACTACACCTACTACAGGTACTACACCTACTACAGCTACTACACGTACTACAGCTACTACAGGTACTACAGCTACTACAGCTACTACAGGTACTACAGCTACTACAGCTACTACACCTACTACAGGTACTACAACTACTACAGGTACTACAGGTACTACAGCTACTACAGCTACTACAGGTACTATAGGTACTACAGCTACTACAGCTACTACAGGTACTACAGGTACTACAGCTACTACAGCTACTACAGCTACTACAGGTACTACAGGTACTACAGCTACTACAGCTACTACAGCTACTACGGCTACTACAAATACTACAGGTACTACAGTTACTACAACTACTACGGCTACTACACGTACTACAGGTACTACAGCTACTACAGCTACTACAGGTACTACAGCTACAACACGTACTACAGGTACTACAGGTACTACAACTAGTACAGCTACTACAGGTACTACAGGTACTACAGGTGCTACAACTACTACAGGTACTACAACTACTACAGCTACTACAGCTACTTCAGCTACTACAGGTACTACAGGTACTACAGCTACTACGGCTACTACACGTACTACATGCACTACAGCTACTACCGCTACCACACGTACTACAGCTACTACAGGTACTACACTCACTACAGGTATTACAGGTATTACAGGTACTACAGCTACTACAGCTACTACAGGTACTACAGCTACTACAGCTACTACAGGTACTACAGGTACCACAGCTACCACAGCTACTACAGCTAATACAGCTACTACAGCTACTACAGCTACTACAGGTACTACAGCTACTACGGCTACTACACGTACTGCAGGTACTACAGCTACTACAGGTTCTACGGCTACTACACGTACTACAGCTACTACACGTACTACAGCTACTACAGCTACTACAGGTACTACAACTACTACTACAGCTACTACAGGTACTACCGGTACCACAGCTACTACGGCTACTACAGTTACTACACGTACTACAGCTACTACAGCTACCACAGGTACTACAGGTACTACACGTACTACAGCTACTACAGCTACTACAGGTACTATAGGGCTACTACAGCTACTACAACTACTACAGTTACTACAGCTACCACAGGTACTACAGGTACTACACGTACTACAGCTACTACAGCTACTACAGGTACTACAACTACTGCTACAGCCACTACAGCTATTACAGCTACTACAGGTAGTACAGCTACCACAGGTACTACAGCTACCACAGGTACCACACAGCTCCTGTGGGTACCATAGGTACTACTACAGTACTAACAGTATGGGCGGTGGCCCGGGACATTTTGGGCAGTCTTACACCAAGTACTACCCGTCAAAACTTCACTTTTTTCAACCAAGTTGAAAAATGTTCGTTTCAGTTGACGAGAAGCATGTTACTGAGGAGTGGAGTGATTTTACCTTGATTTTGGTAAGGCACTTAGATTTGTATGCATTATTGTTACTTAATATGTAGCTTCCGTTTTGTGTAACCTTTTATGAGTTGATCCAAAAGGTCTAGATAGCAGCAACAATATAGATAGTCGTAAAAACATAACAACTTTCTTTAATTTTCCAGACATGTTTCGACGGTACATCCGTCATCTTCAGTGTTACATATTTTGAAATCGCCGTTGAATTTAAAGCGCGCGCGATCTTACAAAGTTCGTTACATTGCGTTGTCAATATTGCGTACTAAAACAAAGTTAACTGAGTGACGCTTAGTTAGAGAGTCAGGTTAATGTGTTTCACTTTGTAAGATCGCGCGCGCTTCAAATTCAACGACGATTTCAAAATATGTAACACTGAAGATGACGGATGTACCGTTGAAACATGTCTGGAAAATTAAAGAAAGTTGTTATGTTTATACGACTTTTATGAGTTCTTGGTAAAACACAATGTCCCCCTCCATAAGTAATATTTAACGAGGGGGACATTGGGGGGTACCCAATACCGCAATACCGTAAGAAAAAATGGCAAATACCGAAATACCGCGTCGAAAATCGTCTAAATACCGATACCGCATATTTTAATCACATTTATAATCAGTTCCGCAGACTTGTGGTTGCTTCCATCTAGTGCATTTAATTATCTCAGGCATTTATGCACCAGATGTCCATGTTTTTTTTAACATTTTGGTAGTTTGCAATTCTCCGCAAATTTTCACTGAAAAGTAAACTACATTCGTTCAGCCTTTTGGTATTTCGACCCAACAGCTAATTAACTCCAATAAAAATAACTCTTGAAAGCGCGAAAAACAAACCAACCAAAACCCATTCCACACACGTGTAGTGCGAGTTTTGATATAAAGTGAGTCTAGTCTAGCACGTCAGTCTCTCAGGGGTCAGATCACACGCCGCGCCATCCTCGGAGACCCAGGGGCAGATAGTGGGGACGACGGAAAGTCTAAACGGGCGGAAAAATATATATGGAACAAAGAAAAGTAAAGAAAAGCGAGAAGAGCCCCAGGGGACAATGTCTTACCAGACCAGTTCCAAACGGTCGCCGCCAGTCTGGTTTCTGATTGGTCTGGCACCAATCTTGTGTTTTTCTGGCACCAATCAGAAGCCAGAACGGCGGCGACCGTTTGGAACTGGTCTGGTAAGACATTGTCCCCAGGGGCTCTTCTCGCCGTTCTTTACTTTTCTTCGTTCCATATATATTTTTCCGCCCGTTTAGACTTTCCCTCGCCCCCTTTATCTGCCTCTGGGTCTCCAAGGATGACGCCGCGCTGTTAAGAGGCAAACTTACAAAATTTTCTTCTTTTAACTTTACAAGGTGTTTTTCAATTCTCGAAACCCAACATCTTAACTTATTGTGAAAGGTTTGAACCCTGGAGTCATTTCAAAAGGTTGAGTTTGATCGTCCGGGTGAACGTAGCCCTGAATAGGACTGTTGTTGTTGACAGTGACTGACGTTTTGACAACCTGTGCGGTAGTCATCTTCAGAGTCAAAGTGAGTTGAATCACGTCAGTTTATGGTATTATACTCTGGTTATTGATCTGTTTGGTCAATTATGTCGCGATTTTATTGGTCGTCTGTCAGTTAAGCCGTGATGTTATTGGCTGTAAAGACTCGTAATCAGGGATTGGTGTGTTTCGATCCGTCTATTGTCACAGTTAAACAGTCGTCTATTGTTAGTAAAATTGTCAGTTCTCCCGTTGTTCTCTCGTAGTTAGTTTTGCTTGATCTCGTCAATAAGTCGTTTGTACGGCGCTGGTAACTGTTGGCTATGATTCAGTGGCGTTTGTTCTAAGTTAGTAAACCAGCTTTCTAAAGTAAGACGTTGATAGTAGTCTGTAGAATACGTTATACATGTCGCAGAGTCCCAGTCAATTTGATGTTTCGTCTTTAAATGGTGCTCAGCAATGTGATTGTTGACGTCACCATTCCTCATCGCGCGTTTGTGTACGGTCAGTCGCGTGCTTAGGTTTCTGCCGGTTTCACCAATGTAAGAAGCCTGGCAGTCGCAGTATTTTGATCTTGTATACTGCTCCCTGTCTGTCCTCCGGTTTGTCTTTGTCCTTGACATTAGTAAGCAGTTGCCGTAAAGTGGTTATCGGTTTGTGCGCAACACGTATATTGTAAGGTTGTAATATACGTGCAATAGTTTCAGAGGTGCCTCTGATGTACGGTATGGTCGCTTTCGTAACAGGACCAGAGTTGGTCTGAGAGTTGGAATCAGTGTTACCGTGAGTGTTTCGTCTAACAAAGTCCGTGTTGTAATTATTCTTACTAAAAACGTTGTTAAGATAATCAGTCTCGTCTTGTAGGCTGTCAGGTGAGTCGCAAACTAGTTGCGCTCGTCTTGTCAGAGTCTGGATAGTAGTAGCCTTGTGAGAGGTCGGGTTGTACGAAGACTGGTCTAGTAATCGGTCGGTATGTATCGGTTTTCTGTAAATAGAACTTATCTAAACTTATTCTTGTTGCGATAATGTTCGCCTCCTTCGCCCTCTTCATAAAAAATTGCCACACAGTCAATGATGACCACGCCGTCTTCAACCTCAGCGACCTCAGACATTGTGAGAAAACGTTTAAGACCTCGAATTACCGGCACAGGTACACAGATCGACAAGCCTGGTAAGGTAACTTGAGACGACTCATTATCATTGGATGTAACAACAAGCACATTGTATATTATCGACCATTAACTGTCACAAAATGACCCACAAATGGTGTAATTATTTACCGTTATGTCTCAAGACTTCTAAATATTAACTTTTATTGACCTTTATGTCTTGCTGTGTTTTGTTTTGCGTATTGTATCGAAAGGAAAGCGCAAATAAATGGTACCGTAATACTGTGAACAATCTTATTTCACCGAATACCGTCAGCCAAAATGATGAAAAACCGCATACCGCAGAGCTAGATGATACCTCAATACCGCACGTTAAAATTAAAATTACCGAAATACCGCATGAAAAAAAGCCCAATACCGCAATACCGTAAACCCCCATGTCCCCCTCTTTAACAACTACAGTCTCAGACAAAAATAGTTGGGACACTTTAACCAAACGCTGTTTTTCCCCTTCTCGTGCTCCCGTCGTCCCTCTCAAAGTTGTTTATCGCAGTTCGGTCACCAAATCTTGTACACCAATATTGAGGGGACAAGGAGACCCCAAAGTGTCCCAACCATTTTGACTACTGAGACTGTGTTTTAGAGGAATTTTAGGTATGTGACTCCTCGTTGGCTCTAGTGGCGGGAAATCGCTAGGCAGGTATATGCACGTTTGGGAGCCATTTTTTTGGGAAAAACATAAGAGATTTCACGGATAGAAAGAGAGAATACAATCTATGGAGGAAAGAAGTCTTTGTTTCTTTAATTACAACATTCCAAGGTATTAACTAGAACCACTACGTGAAACTTACCGGGGCCCAGTGGGACAAGGGATTGCATAGATATAGTTTACCCCTGGCACCCCTCCCCCCTCCTCTGTGGAGGCTAATACTTAGTCTGATTTAACTCATGCAGAAAAAAGGCAATATAATGCATGAGAAAGGAGGATGTTGTTGTAAGT